>NC_055960.1:10856085-11021085 GCF_018492685.1 Alosa sapidissima
GACTGAAATCTGAAATAGATCACAAGGTTCCATTGTTCATACTAATTCTATTGGCATGGACATAAGGGCCATGTGTGTTTGGTGTTGTTACCGGTGAATGACAGGCTTGATGTGATTTTTTAAGATTAATAACTTGAGCTGTTCAATCTAAACAATGCAGGCGGCCAAACACCAATATGAACGTCTGCAGAATTTAGCTAGTCGGTTTTTTAACCTGTCTGGGTTCTCCAGGTCTACTGTGAAACATTCCCATTTTATGGCTGCTAATAAAACATGTATAAGTCTGTGGTTCTCTGGTAGTGACGTGTGTAAAACCAGCCAAAACAAATGTACAAATCCCTTTTTGTCTGGCAAGTGGAGCTCTTGCCCACCTTGGTCAGGCTTATTCTACAATTTAAAGGGCACCAGTTAAGCCTTGAATGTGGTTCATCTTTAGTCTGTAAAAAGCACAGAACTACTGGTGCATAGAATGGTGCATGCATGGCAATGATTTCTGAAAACACTGTGTGCTTGGGGGTCTTTAAAAGACATTAACTTTAGCGTGCATTGGGGGTAAGGGGAGCACGTTAATCTTTTGGCTCATGGCATGCCAGCACTCCGGCTTCCCAGGGCTGGCCCTCTATCAGGCGCAGTGGATGACAGAAACATGCCTTCACCGATGCCGGCACGGAAAAGCTCGTTTGCTGAGACACTGGGGGCGGAAGTGGGGTCAGAGGCAGCTCTGGAGGAAATGGACATTCGGAGTGTAAGCATTTTTTTTCGACGGTCAGCAAAACAGCATTGCTTTAGAGCAGTGATCCATAAGAGTGCTCTTGTGTTGGCTGTTACTTAGTTCTTGAGTTCTGTGTGATTCTGTATTGTGAACTAACTTACACTTAATAAAACAAATGTTATGATATTGTCTGTGTGCTAGAAAATAGAGCAAAGGTTAGTAATGACCATCCAGTGATCTAACTCAATGGGAATGAATTCAGATATAGTGTAAAACAACACTCAAAGGGACTGGCTAAAAGCAGTGACACATGGCTGTTTCACGTGACTTTGTGTGGGGTTCAGAGGCCTTGAGTCTCTTCTCGTAATGCGAATGATATATGATCAACATGTGTGTGTGTGTGTGTGTGTGTGTGTGTGTGTGTGTGTGTGTGTGTGTGTGTGTGTGTGTGTGTGTGTGTGTGTGTGTGTGTGTGTGTGTGTGTGTGTGTTTATGTATGTGTGTGTGTGTGTGTTTATGTATGTGTGTGTGTGTGTGTTTGTACTGTATGCTCATCTGTTGAGTAACAGTACATTTGCGCTCGTCTGACTGAGTGTGTTTTACGTTTAAGTCTAAGGAGAGAGATCACACATCTCCACACAGCTCCACAGAGAGGGGGGTGTAAATCACTGTGAGGTAAGCAGTAATGAGTAGGACAACCAACCCCCCGTCCACAATGGGACCCAAAGGAGTCTGTGGACCTAAACATACCCCTCAATCTCTTTCTTTCTCTCGCTTTCACACACGCACAGACAAACACACACACACACACACACATTTTAGATGTCATAGGTCTGTCGTAAAGGCCAGACCAGGACTATGAATGCATTGTAAGTCTAGGCATTAATTTCACACTACAAACCAGTGTAATGCAGAAACCTTCAGACTGTCTCAAAAGTGCCTCATGAGTTCCAGAGGGTTTGGTGAATGGTCAGAATGCTTTCCCCAGATGCTGCCTCTACTTGGAAACTGTTGTGATCTGGGTTTGACACACGCTCTGATTTATGATACACCTTTCCCAGTAATCAATTCCTAACCACTGTCATAAACTTCAAAACTTTATCACTTTCAAATGTTTTGTGCCTTCTACGTCAAGATTGTTTTGGTTCACCTTTATGGCTTTTTTTTACCCCATTTAAGGTAGAGGTTGAAATGATGTTTAGACTGTTTCGTGAATTCTTCATCACACAAAAGAGTTAAAAGAGGTTTTCATCAATCTCACAAATGACTTGGAGTGAATGTAAGACACAACTCTCTTCAAAGCACAGACATCATTTGTATCTACGAGTGAAGAATGATGACTGTGGATGAAAGCCAGCGCCCGGAGCCAAGTACAGCGAGAATCCTCGGTCAAACAATGGGAAGAGTGAGAAGACTTGAGTTTGTAATGCTAAACAGAGAAGACCCTGTTTGACTGATGATCCCATGCTCTCCCCGTTTCTCCAGCACCTCTGTGCCCAAAGATATGTGAATCTGTTTTAAAGTCGTATTAGTTTGCTTTCCTTGGCTTCCAGCAGGGAGCATTTCTTACACTCGCTTTGACTCTAACCAAGAAGCAGGTTGCAGAGAACATAACAAAGTTCAGCACATAATCTATGAACACTACAACTAAATGAACACTACAACAAAGCTGATCTTGAATGCCTTGCAACCTTCTTGACAAATGATGTTCACAAACTGCGTTTAGAAAAAATCAGATTGAAGTGTGTTCTCTCATTTGGCTGTTTTTGCTGCAAGTGCAAATTGACTATTTAAGCCTGCACAGATCCACCCAAAACACTGTTCCTTGGGGGATGACAGATTTGTGTAAATATGAAAGCCTTCAACGAATGTCAGGCCAAATCTCCTTCATTAAGACAGGAAATGCTTTGCATGGATGGGAGGCTGGCCGACTCTAACCAAGTTTGATTCAGCATTCTTAACAAAACAAGCAGAGTCTCCATAATCACGTGCTGTTCAAGCTGCCACTTGAAAGCATAAGCGTGGCTTCTCTAAGACAGTGACAGACCAGAGCAAGGTTCAATTAAGGATTCTTTCAAGTTCTTCAGCATGTTTTCTTTGCCATTTTGTTGTGATTTTAATAGATTCCAGAGCTTTGGAGAGACGGGCATCCTGTTTGTGTGGAATGCCAGATGGGTTATAGGTTTGGGGTAGTCTGCTGGGGGAGACCATGGGAATTGAGGGAACTGAAAAACACAACAATTTCTCCCTTGACTTCGAGCCCCCTTGGGATGCATCTGCAGCTCTTCCTGCTAAGTGATCTATTTACATTGGCCATGTAAGTCATGATGCTTCCAGCAGAAGTCACCGAAATGAAATTTTTGCAGAGGCAGCAAGAGAAGAACTCTGGAAATTAATCAATGATAATGAAAATGTCACTTTACAAGTATAGATCATATAAGTTAACATACTTGGCAGATTATCTCTACTCTCTCTCTTCTCTCTAAACAGTATTTGCTTTTCAGGTTTTCTAATCAATTTTTTGTACATTTTTAAGCTCATATGTTTAGCATCGCTCTGACTTGTCATAAACAAAGCACACTCCTCTCTGTGTCACAAAGCCTAAGAGATCATTTCACATCATCTTGTTATGCACTTAAATTTTTGCCAAGATTGTCCTCAGGCTCAGCTCTTGGGTGGCTTGTGTAAGTTCATTCCTGCCATTGCATGCTCCTTTGCAATTAGTGGTAGCACCCTCCTAACCACATGTAATGTTCTGTTTTTGTTCAGACACCAAAGTATTTGTTTTCAATGTCCTTGGTCTGTTTGAACTATTTGACTGAATGGCTAAAATGACTGATAAATTGTTACGTGTTATGCTGCTTTTGTCCCTTAAATACTGTGCTTCTCCCTTAAAAAAAAAAAAAAAAACCTTAACATTAAAAGTCCATTCTATTATGAGAGCAATACTGTCTGGCTGTAGAAGGAAGCAACTTGCATGCTGATTCACTATTTTGTAGGCAGTTACACTATTGTATTACTAGAGCATGCTAGATCGTTTAGCACTCATTTTTAACAGCCATTAATTAACCACATTATTATGCTTCCTAAGGCAGGATCCCTGTGAGAAACTTAAATGTCACGTTGAGGAACCAAAACATGTGAGCTCAGAACTTCCGAATTATACTCTTGAGATGTCAATCAGTACCATGGCCATGGATCTGTAATGAGCATACTTGTATCAGAATTTGCTGTCTTTAGAATTCAGATCAGAATGGATTCTTGTCAATTGAGTTCACAAAGGAAGGGAATGCGTTTCATTTGTGGGTAACACTACAGGGTGCATGAGGTCAAGTCATTCTCTCTCTCTCTCTCTCTCTCTCTCTCTCTCTCTCTCTCTCTCTCAGAAGTTAGGCAACCCCTAAGTGTTAATACATCCTCATGCTACTTTTACACTGTACCACTATTTTCTATTTGTATTAAAACTCTAATACATTTCTGTACTGTGGCCAGTGTTCTTGTACATAATGCTTTTCCCTCCCACATGCAAAGTAAATCTCATTGTTATTCTTTATCTTTCCTCATTTCAGAGTCTCAGTTGGTGGTACGTAAGAAGACTCTCTACCTCCATCCCTTAGCAACCACATATTTTCATCTGAAATTGCGTTATGAGGCCAGAACATTCAGGGTTACTGCTGCAAAAACTCACAAAACATCTTACACTGGAAGAAGAACCATGATTTTTCATTGCTACCATGCCTATTTGGGATAGCAAGGTAGATTGGTTTAGCCTGTATTCCTTATAGGACTGCAATGATTAATCAATAAATTGTTGACTATTAAATTATTTGAGATTTTTTTCACCATTTTCTGGCATATTATCGATCAAACAACTAACTGATTATTCGAGAAAATAATTGTCAGATTAATTGACTATGAAAATAATCGTTAGCTGCAGCCCTAATTCTTTATGGCATAATAAACTTTTGGATGAATGCAGTGGAGTGCAGTGTAGTTTTGTCTTAAACGACGACTCTGAGTTGTCTTAAAAGGAAACATGGGTAACAGGGTATTTGCTATCTCTAGGAGAGCAGCAGTCAGTCAGAGTGGGATCTCTTCAACATGTTGTCATCAGATAGGATGTGTATGTCTGTCTCAGTGCAATACACAAACAGGGGACCACCATGTTCAACTGTACACCGTAGTGATTGCTAACATTCACTACAGACGAGAATGAATGGTCAACACAAACTGGGCAGATATTTTAACTTGACCTCCTAATTCAAAAAAATGACTGTTAATGTTAACTCATAGGTCCTCTTACAAAACTCTGCAGGCAATCTGGTCTTTTGGACATCATGAACTCTTTTGAGTTTATAACAACAGTTGCATGGAGGAACTGTTGGGGGAAGCCATGTGACTGACTCTGTGAACTGTTGTATGATACACAAATAGTGATTACATTAGGCTCTGTTGGTTATTTATTATGCTTGATTGATAGCTAATTAAATAGAATACAATTCTACTTTGCTCCAACAACAATGACCGCAAAACAAACAAACAACCAAACAAATAAACAAAAATAATATTGAAGATTGATCATTTGAATTCCATTGTGATGTCAATGGAATTTCATGACAACATATGATGTCATATCATGTCGTCATTAGCCATGATACAGCTGATTATCAAGGTTGTGAAATTGACACCTTATTCACCCTGTGAGGTTATGAGGATGCCTATAAACTATGAGGTTTTTATCACAACAGATTTAGAACCCATCCTAACAAAACCTATCCAAACACATCCAAACAAAACTTATCCCCACACAAGCACATCTTCAGCAATGATGTATCTTAATGCTGAAATAAAAGGGTGGAAAAAAATTGTTCTCACGCTGGAACATTCCAGACTGAAATTTTCTCAACTTTCCTGGTTTCCCATTTCTCAAGTGAGTACAATCTGGAATTCGGTTTCAATTTTCTCACGGACAACCATGGGCAAGGGTGGGAGTTGTTGAGGGTGTGTGTATGTGTGCGTGTGTGTGTGTGTGTGTGTGTGGGGGGGGGGGGGGGGGGGGGGGGGTGCTTTGTGGGGTGCGAAAACGTGAAATATAACTATAACTGTGCCCAAATGTAAATTAAATAGCACAGCCAACCACCCAGTGACCCGTACCAGTGAGGGGGGTAGGGAACCTATCAGGGGTTTTCCAATGAGGCTGCTTTCAATTATCACGTGTGCAAGAGAGCTCCATTGGAGGTGATTATAGTCTCATGATATAGCACATTTTAGAAATAAACTGTCTTTTAATGTAATGAATGTAAGTATATCACCATTACCAAGTTGTTCTACATTCTAGATGTGTTCTTTTTTGCACTCCCCCCCCTCCACCTGATGAAAAGAGAAACATTTTCCTCCTGCCCTGAACTGTAGCCCTGCAGAGATATATATTAGCTCACGATTTTCCAGCTACACATGCCAGCAGTCAAAAAATAAACAAAAGCTGCAGACTTGTGAGACAGTCTTAAGCCCTTTGCGTTTGGAAACAGTGCAACGAGTGCAGGGGAACCACATCCTCACTGTCTCACTGACATAGAGCATGGAAGACCAAGAGCCTTGTTTATGTTTAATCTGGCCAACGGAGGCACTCAGGGCCATGAGAAAGTATGACAGAGCGGACATTGTTGTTATCTTTCTGGTGCTCTGCAAGCACATTCATCCAGCATGTTTTTTTCCCATTGACTTCTGCACACGAGTCATGCAACTGTCATATGCCTATGGTGTGGTCTTCGCTTCCCAAGCATGTCAGCAGTCCATTGAAAATGACATTATCAAATGCAGAGTTAGTGAGGTTAATGTTTGATCATAGGATTAAGTCATCAGAATAGCAGCATTGTTCTTGCTTACCTGGTTTTAAGGTACTCCTATTCCAAAGCCAAGCAGCATCTGACAGCAATGTGAAGCACGTCCAGACGCATCCTCAACATACAATGTGTTTGTATGTGTGTTGTGAGTGTGTGTGTAGGCTATGTGCATGGGTATGGGTGTGTGTGTGAGAGAGAGACAAGAGGCTAGGCAGCAGTCTGCTTGCTCCTGATAGCACTGCTCGGTCTCAGCTGTGGGGCTCCAGGAGGTAGGAGTGACACTTGATTCCAAGAACCAGTTTTTACTAGATGGAAAAAAAAAAAGAGGCTGGACACATCAAATACAAGACACCCCCAGTGATCTGTCTCCCCTCTCCCTATTTCGCTCTGCCTCTCTCTCCATCTCTCTTTCATTGTCAAGCCTCACATCTCCTCTTTCTCGTCGTTCTCCTCCCCCCTGCAGTTATTTCTGTGCTCTCTTTTGCACTCTCTCTCTCTCTCACATACATACATACATATAGATAGGCAGAAAGAGAGAGTGAGAAAGATAGAGAGGAGAGAGAGATTTAGACAAATACATTCACATTCTGTACTTGTCATTTTTGTATTTTGCATTTTGGCCAAAGTGACACATCAAAGGAGTCGGCTGAAATCTTGAACCCCCCCCCCCCCCCCACACACACACACACACACACATACACACCCCATCCTGGCCATTTTGGCACACGTACTTGGCAGATTCCCTGCTAAACTGTACAACTCTATTTAATATCCTCTGAAACACAAAAGCATATTTTCACAGAGATTCAAGGTGGGAGACCCCCCACCCCCGCTCCCTGAAGAAGTATGAAGCTAAATTAAACCTCGCCTCTCTTTCCACACTCACACTGTGCTGCGGACTCTAAGAGGCGCATGACTTCTTTCTCACAGAAACTATGGGGAACTGCTTGCCGCATGAGGCCCCCTTGCTCAACACCTCAGCCTCATGCAAAGGCTGATAAGATGGGAAAGGGAGAGTATTCCTTTATTCTGACACTGAGCCCCCCTCGGACACCTCTTCCAAAACAAGCACAACATCATGTGAGAAAGTCCACAAGAGTAAAGACAGCAAATGTGTTTGGGCTATTCACTTACTGACCTTTGGTCGACTACTTATCTTGTCAGGTAGGCCTACACCCATGAAAACCTGAGGTCTATGGCTAAAATATTTTAGTTTATCGGAAAGGAATCTGTTCAATCTATTGGATTTTTTCCAAGCATTGTGCTGTCCTGATAATATAAGACACTACAATTGAATATTGACCCTACCAATGTGCAGAATGCAATCATGTAAATGCTTGAAGACATCATTGACTGCTCCATCTAATGCTCTTGTCTAATGATTTGAAAGTGTTGCGCTCAAACTTGTGAATGGGATACCACTGCCCTCTGCTGTGATCTGGAGATAATACAAGAAACCTACATGTATTCTCCTTTCCCCCTATACAGTGTGTAGGCTACACACATAACTCAGTTTAACAGGGTTCTGCAGAGGATGACTATAGAAACAGGGAGGTAAAAAGATGAGACAATACCCTGACTGACTGACTAAAGACCCAACTCCAGAATTGCAGTAGCCTACTTTCTTGTTGTTTGACTATTTCTGAAAAGCAACCTTTTCGCCGGTCCTTGGCAAAGTGCCCAGAAAGAAAGAAAAAGGAAGAGAAAGGTAAGAGGGAGGGAGAGAGGATAAAAGAGAAGACTAAACCAATATGGAAAAAATACTCCCAAATCCAAGTATCATTTAACCCTTTCATTACACGACTTTAATTGTATTACTGTACACTAGATTCAATGGGATAGCCTGTTCTGTTTCAGTTCAAAATTGTTAAGTATTAAACAAACAACTTCCTCTGAGCATCCCATATCAGGAAGATTAAAACATAGTTGTATTACTTCCTTTATTATGTCAGGCATGACACTAAAATAAGAATACTTTGACAAAATAAGAATACTTTAATAAGGATACTGTTATCAATGTGTAATAACACTTGGGACAGAGATACTTTGTAAACAAGTTGGACCTTGTGGTCAGTATTCCGAATAGTTTTATTTAGGCGTAAATGTATGGGATGGGGAAGGAAAGAAACACACAAAGACTGAGAGTTCACCTGCATCGCAAGAAAACCTACTGTAGCTCCAGTAGCCTCCTGTTTTAAATGCACTAATTCATGTAACAGATGGCTCATCATCATGGAGCCACTGAACATCCAAACGAAGAAGATGCATATGGATCAGGCTACTCTGTCATAGGCTGTGGACCACTGCTCAGGTTACTTTACGATATGACCTTCTATAACAGCAAATCAGTGTTCACCTGAATGTTTGGATTGTATCTCAGGGCAAGCCTGATGAGATTATGCGAATTTTCCTTTAAGGTGGGAATTAGGTCAGTCTACATTAGTTTTTTAGTCTGCACCCGGGAAGGTCAAAGGTGACTTGAGGCACTTCTCTAAGACCAAGTGTTACCATGGGCACTGAGCAGACCATAGCATACTAAACAAGACGAATTAGTTGGGCACTATAAACAGCAGTAAACTTAGATTAAGCCTGGACTGCTTTAGGTTACCAACTGGAGCAAATAATAGCCTAACCACCAGCAAAGTTTGTGCTCTAACAAGAGCACAACGCGGGGTCACCCCACTGATGCCCACTATCAAGAAATGCTACCCGGGTACCACAGTCGTGAAACTAGTTATATAATACGCAGGGTTCAACAGAGACAGTCCGAACACATTGTCCCCATATCTCCACATGCGAAGACGCAAACCCAATCTACTGCGGGCAAATGTGTAGGCTAGGCTACGTAGCTACGTTTTGCATAAATGCATCTCCATGACATAGCACTTTGTCAACGTGTGTGAATTAAACCCAGGAAATTTAACATCCGGGATATGAAACACGAGCAAAGACGTGGAATGTTAGACATTTTTTTTCTCCGGCGCCGTAATGATGGAGTAAAAAGCACCATGATTGGTGGATGCAAGCAAGAAGAAATATAAAACCGCCGGAGAGCCGTAGCATACGGACCAGAAATACGATAAATGCGGATAAATCAGCGTTGCCTTACAACTAAAACGACGAACACACGATGATTAAACGACGCCTTTTCACAGACATTCATCGCATGAAAGGTATGGAACCGAATCCAGACGTTATATAGCTTACATCAATGCAAAGAAGTAAAAGTGCACAATGGTGCTTGCAATATGTAGCTCTCAGACAAACCCGGAATGGCACTCCTTGTTTGACAGCTAGGAGACCAATAGAATTTTCCATCGACCCAGATGCGCTTTGTTACAGCCAATGAAAAATAGAAAAATACGGGCCCAATAAAGGTTAGGCTGTTGTTGCAGGCGGCCAGTGCTAAACTTCACCAAATAATAGCTGTTTGTATTTTGGCTGCTGCAGTAGCCATTTTAGGTAAGTAGCCTAGAGGTTTTAACTTTTATTTTTATTTTGATGAGTATACGAGTCCTGTGCGGTGTCTATATGGTGTGTTAGTCTAGAACTCGGGCATCCCTCTTGAATGAACTCCGCTGGTCTTGCTTTAGTAGGATTAAGAAATTGCTCTGAGTTTTTTTTTCTCCCGTCTCCCACCCCCTCTAATTTTTTATGCATTTTTCTAAACTGTCATGGCGTTTTTGTGTCCTTGGAAATAAATGCGGGTTGAAGCGCGGGGTTGGCAAACTGATGTCCTGGCCGGTGAGTGCTGCTCAGGTAGGTGAGGTCGTATTGTGGGGTAGCGAGATGTCCCTGCGAGGAGTTTAGGGGGGTGTTAACACGTGTAAGGACTGGAATATATAACACCGTTGCAGTGACATTAGAGTTAGCAGGCAGGCTAGCTCGGTTGAAAGCTAATATTAAATGGGACACGGAACGGGTGTTGTTGTCGGTTTTAAAGCAGATGTACTATTGAGTTTGAGTGTTACAGGACGAGAAGGCTTTTTTAACGCGCTGGAACTTCATTTTATCAAGCTAACTTGTAGGAATTCAGTGTTCCGCTTTCCAAAAATGCGGCTCATTACTATATAAGGCGTATTGACGTAACGTATTGACTTAACTAAGGGTAGGTAATTTTGCCCAAGCTTGTTGTATACGTTTTCATTGCTGCGCATCTTTAATAACCGATCCAGTCACACAACAAAGACTGAAGTATAGTCACAGGTACTTCAACCTGGCCACTCCAGACACCTGCCCAGCTGCTTGCAAGGAAAGGTCTTGACACATTGTGTCACTGGAGTTGTATGATGTGGCCTGCTAGAGCCCTAGCTCTTAGGGTTTCTGACGCAACACATTTTTCTAAAATGTGCCAGACTATTATAACGACCAATGCAGCTGTCTCCAGAATATAGAAGCACAAACAAGGCTATGTCAAGCGGAGTTTGCGACAGATATGTTTGGGCACTTTCTCATGTCCCTCTTAGAGCAAAGCCATCATATCCTATTGTCCAGGTGCTGATTAGGACTCTACATCTTACCTGTCTGAGTTCAAGCAGGTGCCCTGTAAAGGAGCTGCATTCTCAAACATAGCCTACAGTCTATAGGTTAACAGACTCATGTCACTCACATGTTCATGGCTTTGGCATTTGTCTGAAGAAGTTTTCTGGTTACACAGGTTATGGTTATATTGCGAATAAGGGTATTGGGAAAGGGGAGACAATAATGATTTGTAGGCTACTCTCCCACTTTCCTCCTCCTTGTGTCTTTCAGATTGGGATAATGTGTACTATATTGTGTGGGTAAATTATAAGAACACACAACACCATTTTATCTAGTGATCACTGATAAAAAGTCAGATTGGGCAGATTGATACCCTTTTCTGATTAGGTTGTCTTCTGCTCATTGAACTGTTGAAAGATCTGTACATTATGGTCATTGTTTGTTGGATCTGATTCCATATGTTACAGGTGAAAGTGCCTAAAACCTTACAATTTAAACAACTGTTAGACTAAGTAGCCTAATGCAGCATCTTTTAAAATAACATTTAGGCCTACTCTATTCATTGTACTTAGTCAGTATGTGTTATGTAGGCCTTTGCATTAAATCACATGTGTGGTATGACATCATCAAAGCGAATCATTGGATGAGTAGAAGCAGTTTGTAGTTATGGACTTATTACTGGAGACTACACTCCGTGTTGTAGTTGTATATTAGCCAAGGCCCTAGTGCAACAAGTTGATGTAAAGTAATTACACAGTTATTCACATCTGTAGAACTGGTCAGAGACAGTCCTGAATACAAGTTTTACTGTCTTGTTTTGTTTATTTGTTTGTTTGTTTGTGTGTTTGTGTCTGTGTGTGTGTGCGTGTTTGGGCGATATACGCAGACTGTTTCTTCTACCTCATGAAATGATGCTGGATATTGTTTCTTTAATGTAGCAAAAGGTATGACTGTATTATTATTATAAATAGAAAAGGGACTTTAAAGTCACAGGCTATAGCACTTGTCTGCATGAGATTGTTGCACAGTAAGGTGCACAGTAAGTCTCCATGTTTTGGTTTGTGTTGTTTTTCTTTTTGTTTGTTTTATGACAGATCTAAATATCAAATTTGTTGAAGCACTGCAATCATTAATACTTTGACCTGTTAAATATTTGTATCTATGAGCCAGTTTTTCACTGAACAGATTTTTATACAACATAGAACTTTGTTGCACATTATGAAGCACACAACCTATTTCACCTTCAACAACTCAATGTCCTATCCTATGCTTCTTAAGTTTGTTCTCAACATGATATGCACTGTTTGCTTTTGTAAGGATTGCATTTCTGTTTTATAGATGCAGCCGAATTCTAGAAAAACATGAAAATACAAAAGAAGGAGAAGCAGGTTAGTGTATTACTGAGTGCCATGTGTTCTGCGCTGAGCAGAACTTCTCTCATTGGTGACTTCCACTGTGGTCACCCTCTGTCACTCATGCATCACATTGTAACAACAAGCATCATGAGTCATAGGGATATCTTGATGTGCAACGGCACCCTGTCAGTGACATTTGTGGAATGTCATCAATTTCTTTGTTTATCTATAGGCCTATTTGTTAAAGGTGCTCTAAGCGATGTTACGCGGTTTCTAAGCTAAAACATTTTTTGTCACATACAGCAAACATCTCCTCACAATCCGCTATCTGCCTGTCCCCTGAGTACATTGTAAAAAAACGCGGTGTAGACAGCGCAGGCTCTAAAAACGGCAACAGAAACAGCCTGGTGCAGCCTGGACCATGAAACATAACAAACTTTTCCAGCTATTCACCAACAAGATGCACGTTCAGGAGAGTTTCAATTGCACAGGAGGGAGGGGCGTTCTGTTGAACGTCAACAGAAGTGACATTACCCAACATCGCTTAGAGCACCTTTAATGTGACTGTTTTCATTTACATTTATTTTGTTTTATGTGTTTACAATTCTGCTGAGCAAACATTCTTCTGTGCCTCTGTTTTTTATTTGTGTAAGAATGCTTTTTGAAATGGCTTTGTGCAGTTAAAAAAAAAAAAAGATTGATTTACAAATGAAGTTTGATTTTTGAGTTTCAGTAAGCAAAGCAACAGTGTAGAAGCCGTGCTTGAAACAAACTCGTGTGGGCTTTTCTGTAGAGTGCCAGTACGGTCCAGCTGAAGCACCCTCTCCATTCATATATCAGTCACCCACGGTCCAGTCCTTGCCATCACTGGAATCATCTGATCAGACCCCCCCCCCCCCCAGCTTCCATCCCCTCCACTGCCCCTGTAGTCGTCAGCAAACTTAAGCATGTTTCCCAGCGCCTGTTGAAGCTCCAGCAGCTTGCGCTCTGCTCTGCTCGCTCCTGCCTCAATAGAGAGGAGGAATTCAAAGATCAAAGACAGCCGAGTAAGACAGAGCCTCACTTTCACCCAGAGTTAGTTTTCTGCACACAAAACCAACTGTTGGTTTATTTACCGCTGGGCATCCTATACAGAGTCCTTGCTCATTCAGATCTGCAGACCTACAGTACATGTGCATTGTGATATACAGCTGAACATGGTCAAAAGAAATGAGCTGCAGCTTATAGCTTTACAGTTCTTGAGAACTCATTCAGAATAGTGTATTGTCTGTTTTGATATGAGGATATAGGATTTTGATTAAAAGATTGTAGACTGGGTTGTATGGTCTGCTATTGCGTGGGCATTAAAGGGAATCAGGGAAGTCTTTTAGAATTTTCTCAAAGGCTTGAATCAGCCATATGTCTTCAGCTGGTGAGCGTGAGGAGCAAACTGCTGCTGGAATTGCAAAATCGTATGTTTTTAATTGCTGTTAAGAAACATCCTTATACACATATAGATAGAAAGACTGCAAGGATTCAACAGAACTGTGTAATAATTATGACAGACACTTAAAGCACAATTACAACTTGGTGCAGTGCTAAGCTCTCCTTGGTTATATAGTATTCAGTATGTTTTGGCAGTTAGGTCTATGTTTAGAGTTTTTGATTTATAAAAGCTGCTTTGCTGTGAAAGAGCAACTATTTTTTACATATTCCAGCTTTATCCACATGGTTAAAGGAATAGTCCTGACATCAGTGTAGGATAGGTTTTTATAAACAATGAAGGATCTTCATAATACAAATAGGTGCCACTTCAACAATGTGGTGTATGTGGTCATAAAGAGGGCTGTTATCTTCTTAAACACATTGTCAGAGGTGGTTGTAAAATGTATCATGTTTTCACTGGCGACTTAAAAAAGACTACTAGGGTCACATTGGTTTGATTCTTCTATAACGTGGTGTAACCATAACTACAGGGGGTTACAGGGATTCAATATGTTGTTGTTTTGCAAACAGATATATTGCAAAGATATACAGTATATCTAATTCTATCAGAAAGACTCAGGGAGGTACAATGAAAGTTAACACACGTTTTAATCCATCAAAGGATATACAAAAGGCATAAGCAACAATGAGAGTCTTTGGCATAGGCCATGTCCTCGGTCCAGGTCACCGAGTGTGCAGACCCTTGCAGATCCTGCCGGTATGAGACGGCAGGGGCGGAGCCTACCCCCTGGACATCTGGACAAGGCCAAACTGGTGGTGGTTAGGGAGGGAGGGTGGGAACATCGAAAATCGGCACCTGAAAGCAGCAGGCAGGTGCAAATAAAGTGATTATAAAGGCTGATGCAGACTGGTGATTGGTCGGAAGTAATGAATGAATGAGTGACGCATTGAGTCTTCCTGACAGAATTTAACGCTAACACTTCCATTTATTTATTTCGTAGATATATATATCTAATTAAAGGCAAACTTTAATAGTTTGAAGTACAGACCACCACCATATGCATAACATCTTAGTAAAACAATCATAACAATTTCTTTCCCATACACGGATTAAGCCTAGTCCTAGACCAATACCTAACATGAGTGCACAAGTACAGGAAAGTACAGGAAAGCAGCTCATGATTGCGATACTCTATTGCGTACCTAACTTTTGTGACTCCCTCCCTCTCAGACAGTGTTTTTCCGCAGGGCTCCAACCCATGACAGTGCCATTTTCACATGCAAAGGACCAATTTGATTATAGTGTTGCGGAACCACAGAAAAATCTAGACCAATGCATGCAACCCGCTGTTGAAAGAGAACAAGGCATCAAATGCGCAAATACTTTTTTCCCCAAAAAGCAGTTTAGTTGGCCTGGAGTAACGTAAGTGTAAACACTTATTAATTGGAATCGTTTTTCCTCAAACAGCGTTGTGATTTATGCTCTTTCTGGGCGTAGATACAGGTCATTTCCTTGCTTAAAGCTCTTACGGGCTGATCAGAGCGCATTGTCAGCTGTGTGAGTCACTATAGTATCATTTTATTGTAGAGACAACGATATCTCAAAAATATGGAAGTAATTGGGACACCTGTTTTTTATCGGTTGGCAAACATCTTCGTTACTAAAGATCCCATTTGAAGGCATCAGTTCATCCCTGCCATTCCCTACCTAGTATGAACAAATGTAAATGTGTGTTTTTTCCAGTGATTGACTTGATTTTGTACACAGTGTTAGTCGTCACGTGACCGGATGGCATTGTCTTCTGACAGACGCAGTGTGCTGCCCGCCCTCCAGACTGCTCTGGGGCACTGGGAGCAGGGTATGCCCAGGGTATGTCTTCAGCCCAGTACCCATTTAATTAAAAACTAGCATTGCAGCTAATGCCCATTGGTTCAAGCCCTCCTTGCCTCCCCCTTCTCAGCATGTGAAAGAAGCGAAGGTCTCTCGTGAGTGAGTCACTCCAGCGTGCCTCGCCTCCTTTGTGTGGACCTAGGCCTTAGACTCACTTCCCCTCCCCCACCAACTTGCCGGAAAGGTGTGTGTGTGTGTGCGCGCGCTTTGCAATTCTGGAGCAAGTATGAGAAAGCTGGCATTGATGTGACTGCAGCTGTCGTGTTTGGGAGTCAGGAGCCCATATTGATTCATAGGGAATTTGATTGCGGCTCCTGAGCGTGTGTGTGATTGGTGCATTTTGCTGGCAAACATACGTACTGCAGCGTGTAATGAGTACATGCTGTGCGAGATGTTTATGTGTGTATGTGTATATGTGTGTGTGTGAGTGTGTTTGTGTGCTTGCCTGTAAATGTGTGTGCTCTCGTGTAGTCTTGCATGTGAGAGGGGAAAGCCGTGAAGTGTTGCTGTGATGTGTTGCCGCGCGCTTGTGAGCACGTGGAGGCTTGTCTGAAGGACAGCGTGGGACTCAGCTAGCCAGACTGAGGATAACAGCTAAGACGAGAGGGTGCGGGAGAAAGCCTTGGCTGAATTAGCAGCAATGTTGGGAGGGGGGAGGTGCCTCTTTTGTGTGTAACATTCATGCGAACCTCAGGGTTTCTCCTACTTTTAAATAGCATAAATAAACACATGTTATGTATTGTTGGTAGGATCCGTCCGTGACTGGAATGATTACATTGTTTTGATGAGATGTACAGTGGGTTCGTCAGTGTTCTTTAGGCATGTAGGTTAAAGATTTAAGGTTCAGAAAGACCCCGTGTGAACCACATTTTCAGTGCCACACTGTCTCTCTCTGAAGAGTACATTCATCACATGCTTTCTACCTGTAATCAGGGGGCCTCATGAATTTACAGACATTAAGAGTGATTTCCTGAACGACTAAGAATGACCTTCTCCTTTTACATGTGTTGCTGTCTGAGCCACCAGGAGCTCAGTGCAGAGGCACCAGCCTCCCCCTCGATTGTCCCCCATCTGCAGCCTGATGTGGGAGTCATGTGTCTTTTGACTCTCCCTTCTCCTGTCTCATCAAGTGCAAAATGGAGGGAAAAATGTCAAGCGGGCTTTTTTTGTGCTGTGTTCTGGTGTGGAAAGGGTTACCGTGGAGACTGCGTGTTTACGTTGCTGCTTCCTGCAGCTTGGTACAGAGCCTGTTTCCGTGGCGACGGCCCTGATTCCAGCTCGCGGTGGAGTCTGTGATTCATTGACATTATCCCCATACCTGCAACAGATAAACCGTTCACTGAGGCACGCCCGATCTGTGCTTCCACGTGTGCTCTGCCCGGTTAAAAATAACACATAGTAAAAAATGGGGCTATCTGAGCCCATTGTCTTTCAGTACGCTCTCCGTGTCTGTGGATTGCCTCTATATGTAGTCTCGTTTGAGGATTTGTACAACACCATCCCATTTAATTTCTGTTTTATTTCCAGAATAGATTTCTCTCTGTTGAAGGTTGAAATGAGTGGATATTCCTCCTATTTTTATCATATTAATATGTCCAGGAAGACTATTTTCATTATACTTAATATTCTCTATACCGGTGGTCAATATGCCATCACATTATGCAATATCAATACCATTTGCTATTCACCACAGAATCTGATGGGTTTGGGAAATGGGAATTCCATATTGTCCATTCAAATTTGCGATGCTGATTTGCTAATCTCATCGGCTGATTCCGGTATTTCCCAATAATATGCTGTTGTGAGCAATTCATAGCAACTCCTGTTTTAGTTGTGATATGTCTTTCAAAGCATCAATGTGAATGAAGCACAATAGACAATATACACTTGAGACAATGGCTGAAGCAACATGAAGCAAATCCGCTATATGGTTACTTGGATCAGAAGAGACTGAAATAACTGGAACAAAGTTACCCTCCAAGAAGCAGGTTTTATGTTTGTTGTAATATTACCATAAAACATTGGAAAAAAAACTGCATGAAAGTGCAACAGCGGTGATCAAAGAAGTCTTGGTATTCTAGGACAGGTAGGCTAGGATTCCCGTTCGTCCCCAACATCACACAAATGTCCCCAACATCACACAAAACACTTCACGACAAATTGCAGAAGCTGAAGAAAAATGCCAAGAGAACTTCTGATTCTCAGCAGTGCAATGTAGAGGCCTTCGTAGATTAGTTGGGAGACCTGTTTGATATCGCACATCAAGATGCACTCATTCAAGTGTAAGTGCATGTTGTGTGTGATGTCTGTATGCTACTGAGACCCCCTGAATTTCCCCTCGGGGATCAATAAAGTATCTATCTATCTATCTATCTTCATCTCAAGAATCCAGAAGATAGAGACTTTCTTCTGGCCCAAAGAGAAAAAGGACGTCCCGGGTGTACAACTGTACAATATGATGATACAATTTAAATCTCTCACTTTCGCCTTTGGCCCTGGACACTGACTGGATCTGCTCCTTGTTATTTTAAGTCAATGATCAAGATACATCCTCAACCGACCACTGCGGTCTTCTGATGAGTGTCTGTTGTGTCAACCAGTCATAAATGCTAGGTCAAATTTAAGACTCTTTTCCTCAGTGGTTCCATGTTGGTGGAATAAGTTGCCGAGTGCTCTCCGTTCCTGTGATAGTTTTTGGCCATTTAAGAGGGTCTAAAGGCATATCTGTTCAACATGCACTTAGTTCTTTAAGCGCTTCTTATGCGTTATGGTTTGTAAAGTATTGTTTTATTTCCATTAGGCTGTTGATTAATTTGACATTGTTGTTTACTATTGATATTCTCTTTAATGTAGTCTTACCATGTTATAGTTTTTATATTATTGATTGAATGGATGTTTATTATTGCTTCCCCCCCCCCCCTCATTTTCATTGCGAAAACCCTTGACGGAAGACGCAAAGAAAAGGAAAAGAGCTTCAGACCGAGCGAGGGGGAGTTTCGTAGAGAAAAAGCATTAGGCTTGCCTGGTGTCCCTTTAAATGGTACAATTTCTGCAAAAATTAGCAATTCCGGAAATATTCAAAGGCCTTGAGCTACCTCTAGATATTGTAGGAACAATTCAAAATTTTGCATAGTGTGTTTTTATTGATATCCTAACACATTTAGGGGGTGAGAGTTGAACATTTCCCAACATTTTTTTTTACCCCATATAAGGACCACCCTAATCATCATGGACTCTGCATTAAAGATTTCTGTACCCTTCTGTAGCTCTTTGTTTTTGTTGTGCAGATTTGATCACTCATAATGAATGCGATGGAGTGTAAGTTCCTAAATGAATCCTATAAGTAAAACGACATGTTTCACAGCAGTTCCGTGCTCTTTTTTTGTTTCCCATGTCTATTAGGGGTTATTGTTGTCTCTGTGTGTAGAAAGCACTCTTAACTGGCATGTCATGTTCTAAGTAGGCAGGGACATTTTTATTAATTTGAGTCTTGTGACATTTTGCCAAAGTTTATATTGATTTGTGTCAGATGCCTGTAATTTATCATTTTTTTCATTTTAACAAATTGAATTCATTTCATAGTCCCACAATTCTCTCATCTTCTTTTCTCTCAATTCTCTTCTTTTGCAAGTAAAAACAACTGTCAATACTTTAACAGACAGTATGAAAGAAATCAGTCTATTTGTGACCCAAGAATTTAAGGCTTGAAGGCGGAAGGTCCAACATTTTAATCTCGACATTAATTGGTAGCAAGCAGACAGGTGAGGTGGGGTTTTTCTTGGGACAAGGAACAAATATTCAGTTTGTGACATTATAATAGGAAGTCGTGCTTTAGTTTCTCTCCTGGGATATGATACTTAATCTTGGTACATGTCAATTTAAAGGCTTCAACAAAGTAAATAAGTATCGCAACTGCAAACGTCCATCTTCTTTCTCTCTCTTGCTCTTCTATTCATCTTTATCCCTCAGTATTTATTCTGTATCTGTTATTCTTTGCTAACATACAGTCAGTGCCTATTTTTCCACTGGCTGCGTGTATGCGTGTGTGTCACAGTGTGGCTGGCTATGCAGGCCGAGATGTTGTGCGGAGGTCTGCATCTGTGGGGAATGGTGTGGTGGTGGGACTGGAAGTCTGTGTAGAGCTGTTGAGGATATTAAAGGGAGGGTAGAATGAAAAGCTTTCCAGACAGCCATCACGACTCGCTTTCAGCCTACTGCGATGGAAAAGAAACGCCGGCAACTGAGCTGTCACCAGTTTTCGCTTCTCACTGAAGTCAAAAGTAAGAACACATGAGGTAGATGCAGCTCCAGAGTGTCCTGTTCCAAACTGTTTTGATGAGGATGAGGCCCTATAGGTGTCTTTAGGCTCATATGTCTGTCTTTCATCCATCTGTTAAGATCTCAAAATGTTAAAACACCTCAGTCAGGCAGTTATCGGTCTCATAAAGCTCACCTGGGGTGTGTTTCTCAAAGCCATAGTTGCTAACCTGTTAGCAACTTAGTTGGTTGGCAATGTGAAATTGCAATGCAACCAACAAGGTCGCTAACTTAGTTAGCAACTATGGTTTTGGGAAATGCGGCCCTGGTTTCCAATTCGTTTTGGGTGTGTCTCTTGTTGTCTTGTAGAATACAGAGGTTATTTCATCTCCATGGTGTTGGAGTGTGTCTGCCTCATCAGGCTTGTTTGTCAGTGTTCCTTGTGTCTTTGCTGTCATTGTTCTCAAGCCATGTGTCCTGACCTCTGAACTGGTGATTCAGTTCAGTTTGATTTCAGCGCCCCTCTATTGTGTTCTCTTGCAGATGTCCGCTGCCCACTTAATAAAGCACACTCCAGCTTCTGCAGCCTCTAGTGCCACTGACCAAAACGCACAAATCACGTTTCCCGTAGGCCCACAGGGCAAAGAGCAAATCCGGGTTCTGGGTGGGCAGACCAATCACTGCATGGCCCACACAAAGCACTCTGGGACATGGGAGGGGGGCCCGGGAACAGGCAGGCACGCCTGCCCGCCGGCATCGCCTGGCAACAGCGAGGAGGACGATGGAGGGGGTGGCACCCGGGTGAAGAAGAAACGAAAGAAAAAAGACAAGAAGGGCTCAGGCACGGGGCAGAAGCCGGAACGAGAGAGCGAATCCAAACCAAAGAAAAAGAAGGAGCTGAAAGAGCTGAAGGAGATATTGCCCAGGAAGTCGAAAGCACCCAAGGAGCCCAAGGGTCTCAAGGAGGCCAAGGAGTCCAAGAAGTTCAAGGAGCTGAAGTCACCAAAAGAGCCTAAAAAGGGGAGAAAGGGTCGGGAAGCCAAGGCCAAGCCCACTGTAGACTGCAAGGCCACATCATCTCCTCCCAGACAGCGAGGCAGAAAGCCCAAGTGAGAACATGCACACACACACTCTCTCTCTCTCTCTCTCTCTCTCTCTCTCGTTACCCGAGGCCCCCAGATAACACACACACACACGCTGTCATTCACTTTCACACCCGATATGCAAAAGTGACAAATGTGATTTCCCCCCCTCCACCCTTGCAGGCTCTTTAAGGCAGGAAGGACAGAAAACCCAGGCGCAGATCAGAGAGTGAGACTACAGGCAGAGCGAGGGCCAGACGGATGAACCTTTAACGTGCTGTAGGGCCTTGAGATATGAGGAATGGTTAGCAGTGTGTGTGTATGTATGTGTGTGTGTGTTTGAGAGAGAGAGAGAGAGAGGGAGTGTGTTTATTTTTGTAAGGACAAGAAGGAATTTCCAGTCTGCATTGAAAGAGAGCTAAGGAATGACCTTGGGTGGTTCCATTGGTTGATCTAGAGCAGAGTTCCCCTCTGTGCTATTGGGGCTAGCTATCTAGAACAGTTATACTTGGGCTAAGCCTTAGTATACAATCAACCAAATCACCTCATTTAGCTGATTAGGTGATTAATGCATCTCTCGATTATTCTAAACTGTAGAGTATAGATTAGTCTAAGCTATATTAGCGCTAAGCTGAAAGGTAGAGCTGATTGTTTCTGAAGAGCTAAGTTAAGAATCGCTGATGCAAGTACTGTATTAGCCAAATCAAAAGCTCAGTGTCATCAGGGAACTTAACGGAGCACTCCGAGTGTGGTAACTGCTTGCCTTGGCCTCTCCTGACAGAGAGCAGGGTGTGGTCCCGCCAGAGAAGAAGAAGAAGGGGAAGAGGAAAAGCGAGGTCCAGCAGGAGGCGTTAGAGAGCGATGACACAGCCTCCCTGACTGCAGTGGCCATGGGGGGCGAGGAAAGCAGCGACCCGCTGGACAGCACGGTGAGTGTCACCACCGCCGCATTGCATGATGGGGGAAAAAAAGGCCTACAGCTGCTGGCTGGCAGTGTGAGTAGTTTTTATTCATATTCTAATTCATATCTTTCTCCTTTTTTTATTCACTTTCTCTCTCTCGCTCACTGTCTTCCCTCTGAGCAGAAGCGGCGCTCAGGACGTCAGGTGAAGCGCAGGAAGTATAACGAGGACCTGGATTTCAAGGTTGTGGACGACGACGGGGAAACCATCGCTGTGTTGGGCACGGGCCGCATGGGAGCCCTGTCTGCCTCCACACTGGCCTGGCAAGCAGAGGTAAGTGTGACAGCTGCCGTCGGCCTGCTTCCTTCCCGCTCATGTGCCCTACTTCTGTCCGACCATGTTCTTGTCACACTCACACACACACACACACACACACACGGGCACATCCACACACATGCATCAACTAATACACACAAATATGCAAGCATACACACACACACACACACACACCAACTTATACACACAAATAAACAAACACACACATGCACACACCAACTTACTGTATACCAGGGGTCTTAAACTCAAATGAGCTGGGGGCCACTTCGGCCAACGTCATCTGATTGGATGGCCGGCTATTTCTGAAAATGCAATGTTTTTATCTCTTTTCTCTAGACACCTGTGCTAGCAACCTTAACTTCTAAATAAAATAATGATAAAATAAATATTAATACAAATTATAAAAACAAACAAAAAGCATAAAAACAGGTATGTGTGTGTTTCAAAAATATTTTCCTCTCATAACTTATTTAAACCTGCATGGCAAACTTTAGGCGCCAGGGTTAAGAAAACAACACCATTGGATTTTGACATCAAAATTTCAAAAGGTTTGAAAGTGGTCAGAGATAAAGTCCTACTAAAGTCCTAAATCTGTACCACGTCCATTACGGACACTATCATCACGATTACCAATGCCACCTCCAGCTATGTTGGGCAGAGGGTCGAAATAAGCATGGTATGCTTAGTGGACACCGTCTTATACACGCAAAGACACACCTCCATTCCCAGACGCACCGTGACTATCACTGTCAATAGTCGATCATAATCTCCAAAAGGCAGATATTCTTCGATTGGGCTCGAATCGAAGCTCTGGATGTCTAGCAACTAGTGGAGGAGAGTAGCCTACAAATGGGATTTGTCACCGTCTTGGATCTATCGTCTATTTTAACCAGTGCTGTTGTTTGTTGCAATTAAAAATACCCTCAAGGACCGAATTACATATTATTTTTACATTAGGCCTCGGGCTGAAATTGGGCCGGGCGCGGGCTGGAATTTGAGACCCCTGCTGTATACACACAAATAAGCTAACACACACACACCAAATCATAGACACAAATATGCAAACACTCACGCACAATTCCCACATGCATATATTTACATACACATGCTAGATGTCTTAGCCTGTGTGTTTCTCCGCCTCTCTCTTTCACATCCTAGGAGCCGCCTGAAGACGAGGCTAACATCATTGAGAAAATCCTCTCTGTGCGAACTGTGAAGAAGGAGGTAGCCCCCTGTTTGCTCTATGCACAGCCTGTCATGATTTGCTCTCTTTGTGTGTGTGTGTGTGTGTTGTTTGATGTGCCTAATCTCCTGTCTCTCTTTCTGTGCGTCTCGTTCAGGCAGAACCGGGGAAGCCACCTGAGGAGTATGAGGAATTCTATGTCAAGTACAGAAATTTGTAAGTTGATTGATCTGGTGCTAAAAACAGTTTAATCTTTGCGACTGGCATCAAGACAGTCCACCATCTTCACCCACCCCTCAGCTTGCCTTTTCCCCCCTCATTTTGTAGTGTTTTTTCTTGAGTTGTTTCCCTGTGGATCTGTAGCCTGCAAGCTTATAATGCTGTCAAAGAAAGAAAAAATGTCAAGGCTTCAGTCAGCATTTTCTTTTTGTTAGTTGTGTGTTTTCTTCTCTATTGCTCTACACATTGTTCCCCCATTGAAGCGTACACAGGACGTACTTTCATATGAAGCAGCATTCGTCACTGTGGCCTTCACAAAGAGTATGTGATCTATAGTGAACTCTTTGTGTCTACAGCTCTTACCTTCACTGCAAATGGGCGACTCTGGAGGAACTGGAAAAGGACCCGCGCATCCACCAAAAAATCAAGCGCTTCAGGAATAAGCAGGCACAAATGAAGCACATTTTCAGTGAAGTAAGGGTTGCCCTGTTTTGCCTTGTATAATTACTCTCATTACTACTTTCTCTGATTTTATTGAATCATTTACAAAAAAAATGGTTAGACTACGTGTTAGTTAGCACTCTCTGGTATGAATTCCTAATACCCCCTTCCCTCCCACAGCCAGACGAGGATCTTTTTAATCCGGACTACATTGAGGTGGACCGTGTGCTGGAAGTGGCCCACACTACTGACACAGAGACCGGAGAGGTGAGGACCAGAGCAGAGGTCATTTTAGAGGCCCTCAATGTACACTGAAAAAAAGAAACCTGCATGATTTTCTTGATTTCATTGTGTACATTGGTTGCACATGAATTAAATGTGTAGAATGTTTTCTGTTTCGGTTTACAAAATTGATTCATGCCGTGGTTACCCAATTTGATAAAGTAATTCCAATGAAATTGTTTAAGTTAAGTTTACATGAAATATTCGTGTAATTTCAACATAATTTTGGTTACACAGGTAGCATGTACTGAGAGTAGGCATTCATCAATATTAAAGGAAGATATTAACTTTGATATTAAAGACTTCAGTATTCACAGTATTCTATGGAACCACTGATACTTTGTGCATGCTTCATACCAAACACACTGATGGTGGGAACAAAACATGGTTAATCTCAAATTATAACAAAAAATAAAATTTGCTCTAAATTCTACTGGGCCCGTATTCATACAGAATGTCAAGGCTAAAATTAGCTCCTAACTGGCGAATTTAGGAGAAACTCCTAAAAATAATGGCCGTGTCATTCGTAACTTTAGAACTCAGAGTTGACTAAGAGTTGACTAAGAGTAAAATATGTCAGTTCAACGTAATGACATTGTGTTTGAAAGAAAAACATGAGTTTGTTTAATTTCTTTGAATTGCCATGAATTTAATTCCACTTTCTCCAATTCAAATTCAAGTTCCTGTGTGGTGGAGCCAATTCACTTCAAATTCATGAATTGAATGAAGGTCAACTCTAAAATTCAGAATTTTGCACAAGCCTGATATCTATCTATATCACATGCCTTACAATGCAACACATCCCATAATATCACAACACCCAACAATGAGGCACCCAAATTCTCCTCAGTTATTATTATTATTATTTCATCTCCTAATACCCACGAGTTGCTGATGGCTGGCATGGTGGGTGTGCTAATTGGTTTAGTCAAGTGGGGGATAGCGGGTTGGATAGTGGAGATCCAGGAGCATTAACTCTCCTCTCATTGTTTGATCTCATTTATTGGACTGTTCATGGTGCCCCTCACTGGGAATAGGCACCGGCATCTTTCATATGAGTTATAAAATGGTGACCTTATAGGATTATGTATGAAGGTCATGCAAATTTGCCTATGCCATCATTTTCAGCAGAAATGTAAAAATGAAATTTATTGTATAGATAATTCTCTTTCTTTGTGTGTGTGTCTATGTGTGTGTGTGTGTGTGTGTGTGTGTGTGCGTGTGTGTGCGTGTGTGTGTGTGTGTGTTTCCCCTCACATGTGCACCTCGCGTGCACATGTATGTGTCTGTGTTTCTTACAGGAGGTTACACACTATCTGGTAAAGTGGTGCTCTCTGTCGTACGAAGAAAGCACTTGGGAGCTCCAAGAGGATGTTGATCCTGTAAAGATCCGTGAGTTTGAGAACCTCAAGAAAATCCCTGATTTGAAATATGTGGTAAGCTACATTGGAAGCCATTTTTACTTCAGAAAATACTAGATTGATGATCAGTTCATACAATTTCACCACTACTATTGGCACCACTACTAGTACTACACTACTTTTACTGGTAATTTTGTGCCATTGTGGCACTTAATTTAAACAGACTACCCTCTCATTTTTTCATGTAGGAGAGACCTCAACCCGATAAGTGGCAGAAGCTGGAAAACTCTCGAGACTACAGGAATGGGAACGAGTTGAGAGAGTACCAGCTTGAGGGAATGAACTGGCTTCTATTCAACTGGTACAACAGGTGAGCCCATCCCAGCTACTGCCAGCCACCACAGCGCTTGTGTTTACTCTGTCTACAGTCAGAACAGCTCTAGCCCTCTTCTGCCCAAGCGTAGTATTCAAAGCTTACGTAATTCCAAAACCCCCTCAGGTCATCATCGCACTCAACACAGGCACCCTCTGCGGTGCCAGCAATGGTTCAGACTATGCAATCTAATGAAAGTGTCTTCTCTTGTCTTCCTCGTCACAGGAAAAACTGCATCTTGGCAGACGAAATGGGCCTGGGAAAGACCATTCAGTCCATAACATTCCTCTTCGAGATCTTCAGTATGGGCATTCGCGGCCCATTCCTCATCATTGCCCCACTCTCTACCATCACAAACTGGGAGCGCGAGTTCCGCACCTGGACCGAAATCAACGTGATCGTCTACCATGGCAGCCAGATCAGTCGGCAGATGATCTTACAATATGAAATGTACCACAGAGATGAACATGTGAGACTCTTTATGATCCGAGTGCAAAATCTTGTTAACCATGTTGGTTTGTTTTTGTGTGTGAACATAACAACTGTGCAAACATTCTTCAAACTCACACCAATCAAACCTGTGTGAGTTTGAAAATGTTCAAGAGAGGGAGAAACTTGGAGTGGGAACTGGCCCAGGGGGAGAGTGCCTCTGCCCAAGTTTTGCATGGTAGAGCACAACAAAGCAAGATAGGAGAAGAAGAAGAAACCATAGCCAGGGAGAGGGGGGTGAGGAGATACAAAGAGTGAAGGACTACAAAATTATGGACTACAAAATTATGACCTGACTTTATAAACCGTAGCCTGACTAGTCTTGAATTTGTCAGATAGTTCCAGATAATTTTAATTTTATACCAGAGATAGATATCAACAATGATCTTGAAGTAAAGCGAAAATGAGTTTTTGAGAATCATTATCTTTCTGTCTTTCTGTGCAGGGAAACTCTGTGTCTGGCTTGTTTAAGTTCCATGGTGTGATCACTACGTTTGAGATGATCATGGCTGACTGCCCTGAGCTGAAGAAAATCCACTGGCGCTGTGTGGTGATTGACGAGGCCCACCGGCTGAAGAACCGCAACTGCAAGCTTCTAGAGGGACTCAAGCTCATGAACCTGGTAAGAGCGGACTTCATATTTTGTGAAAATAGTTACAGGTAATTTTCTAACTATTAACCAAGGTTTATACATTGATTTTACACATTTCATCGGCTATGAGGTTAATACACAGGGGTGGACTATACATTGGAATGCATTGTAGGCACTATGGCTAATACATGGGTGCGGTCAATGCATGTTTTTTTTAATTGCATAAAACAATGTCCTGCGATTTATAAACATGCAGCGAATACACAGGGAATTACTGTGCAGCAAGTGGTGAGGAGGAAGATTCAGTGAGAAACACTGGTGCCATCACCAAATATTGTGCAGGGCACAATCAAATCCGTAAAACTCAAAAACAGAATATGCAGGAAGCGGCACAACAGCATTTCAATTCTTCAATGTCGTACTGGAAGAGAAGAAATAATTTCTCAAACCTGAGATTGAAAAATCATTTTCTTGCTGAAATCCGTAAAAGAAGTATATCATGACAAGGCCTCACGAAGAGAAAATAGTATACCGGTAGGTTGCACTGCTGACGATACAATGCGTCTTGTAGGAACACAAAGTGCTGCTGACTGGAACACCACTGCAGAACTCTGTCGAGGAACTCTTCAGCTTGCTCAACTTCCTGGAACCACTTCAGTTCCCCTCCGAGACCACCTTCCTGGAGGAGTTTGGGGATCTGAAAACAGAGGAGCAGGTGAGCCACCAGCCCTCAGCATCCATTTTTGTTCTTTTATTTTGAATTGTGCGAGGACTGCAAGGGGATTAAAACCTATGGGTGCTAGCGTTTGTCGCTAGCAGTTCTCACAAGGTGTCAGAAAGGAGATTTGCTCACTGCAGCTACTGGACCCAATAACTACTCTAGGTAACTAGAAGTTTCATAACTTCATCTCTATACACTCCCCCTGTGACTCCTAGGTGAAGAAGCTTCAGGCCATCCTAAAGCCCATGATGCTGAGGAGATTAAAGGACGACGTGGAAAAGAACTTGGCTCCCAAAGAGGAGACCATCATCGAAGTGGAGTTGACCAACATGCAGAAGAAATACTACCGTGCCATTCTTGAAAAGAACTTCACATTTCTGGCCAAGGGTGCCAACCAGCACAACATGCCCAACCTCATCAACACTATGATGGAGCTACGCAAGTGCTGCAACCACCCATACCTCATCACTGGTAATGTGCTCCTGCTCTTGTGTTTTTACACAACAATAGTAGTGGGCGATGTTACGGCATACAGTTTTGTAAGCTTAGATGAATCTTACACCATGTCATTTGTTTTATGTTCTGCTGCTGAACAGATAACACACACATTTTTCGGCTCTTTGTTGGCTCTTGCTATTTCTCTCTTTCTCTTACACACACACACACACACACACACACACACACACACACACACACACACACACACACACACACACACACACACACACACACCACACAGAGACACACACACACACATACATACACACACAGAGCGGGAAAGAAAATTATCTATATATTTCACTTTTACATTTCTGCTGAAAAATAAAGGGGCAAATTTGCATGACCATGCAGCAAAAACATGTCTCACTGAAGACTGCTTTAACATCTGAAATAAATAAATAAATAATAATCATCCATATCCTAACCTTTGCCCTTACAGGTGCAGAAGAGAAGATTCTGGAAAGCTTCAAGAAGACACACAGCCCCGATGCCTCAGACTTCCAGCTTCAGGCTATGATCCAGTCATCAGGAAAGCTGGTCCTCATTGACAAGCTCCTGCCTCGTCTCATAGCTGGAGGTCACAAAGTTCTGGTCTTCTCCCAGATGGTGCGCTGCTTGGATATCCTGGAGGACTACCTCATCCAGAGGAGGTGCATTGCCCTTTCTAGTCGCAGTAAATTTGTATTTTCATTAACTTTTAAGTAAACAAAGTAATGTGTTTACTTGAATATGAGTTAACTCCTGTTCTCCATAAATAAGCAGTGTTTACATGTTTGTTTTTGAAAATGCATGGTAGATTACTCATGTCTTTTGGCATGTGCTCATCCCCTGTAATTCAGAAATGTTGTATGTTTGTTTTGTTTTGGATCCTCAGGTACACGTATGAGCGCATCGACGGTCGTGTACGGGGAAACCTGCGGCAGGCAGCCATCGACCGCTTCTGCAAGGTGGACTCAGATCGCTTCGTGTTTCTCCTGTGCACGCGTGCTGGGGGCCTGGGGATCAACCTGACGGCCGCTGACACCTGCATCATCTTTGACTCAGACTGGAACCCACAGAACGACTTGCAGGTGTGGATTTTGGAACAATGTAACACACACTCACACTCACGCACGCATGCAAACACATACACATACACACTCCTCTATGTCAATGCACACACATTCACAAGTACTGTGTGACTAATTGTGGTATCTCATCCTGCTCGGAATGACTCAAACAATTGTGAAGGGCAATTCACCGAACTATTTTATGCTGATGAGTGTGGGCTCATGTTGAACAGATTCATTGTTCAGCCCTCACACCCTCCTCAGCTTAACTCCTCGAGAGGAGAGCATGATCATGCATTGTACTTGATGTTTATTAAACCTCTCATTCCCCAGGCACAAGCGCGCTGTCACAGGATTGGCCAGAGCAAAGCAGTAAAGGTCTACCGGCTCATCACTCGGAACTCGTACGAGCGGGAGATGTTCGACAAGGCCAGCCTGAAGCTGGGTTTGGACAAGGCAGTGCTGCAGGACATCAACCGCAAGGGCAGCCTGAACGGAGTGAGCACCTCCCTGCCCCCCGCATTACCTTTACAATTTGATTCAGTGCCATGGATTTAAATACTGAAGCTCCAATAGCAGCACACATCATCTCACAGGGCTTTACAGTGCCCAGTGCCATCTCACTAGTTCCATGTATACCACTGAATCCTGACTGTGATGTGGTTTTATTTTTTGAGGTTATATTCATCTATTAGGTAGATCCACCAAATTGTTACCTATTGAATTTGGAGTACCATTTGGCTCCAAATCTTTTCAAGGTGTCTCAGGCAGGAGTCTCAGAGTGCACACTCAATGGGGTAAATGAGTCAGAGATGGCTTTTCAGCTTAGCTGTTTGGATGTCTTCAATAGGTGCAGCAGCTGTCTAAATTGGAGGTGGAGGACCTTTTGAGGAAGGGTGCATACGGTGCTCTAATGGACGAGGAGGACGAGGGCTCCAAATTCTGCGAGGAAGACATCGACCAGATCCTTCAGCGCCGCACTCAGACCATCACCATCCAGTCAGAAGGGAAGGGCTCCACGTTCGCTAAGGTACTGCCTGGCTATTGGCTAAGGCACTGCTCGGATTTGACCTTTGTGTGCAAATTGCTCAACTATAACACACAAAGTGATTATGTGGCACATCGGTAGTGTTTCAGTAAGAGCAACAGTGAACATGTGGTCACGCACTGTTTTTAAGTACATGAATAGCCCTATGGATAATGTAATGTTTATCATTAAACTTGTTAGCTATAGCCTCCTGAATACTCCCAGGACCATGCCTCATTGTTTCTGTGTTTATGGCACGAGACTTTACAGCTTTTTTCCACTGAGACGGATTTTGTTGTTGTTGTGTGTGTGTTTGTGTGTGTGTGTGTGTGTGTGATCTCCAGGCCAGCTTTGTATCTTCTGGAAACAGAACTGACATCTCTCTGGATGATCCAAACTTCTGGCAGAAATGGGCTAAAATCGCTGAGCTGGAGATTGACTCTAAGGAAGAGAAAGTAAGGAGCTGGTTGACGCCTCACAATCCCTGCCTAAAATGTCTTCGCCATCTTGTGTGGGACCTGTGCCAAAAAAGACTTCTGAGTTCTGGAGGATCAAAAGAAACAAAAAGAATGTGGCTTAAAATGATATGGCAAAAGGGAGATGGGGCAAATGACGAGGGGATCAGAGAGAGAGAGAGAGAGAGAGAGAGAGAGAGAGAGAGAGATGTGGAGTGAAAGATAGTAATGTATGGACAGAAGACAAAGAGAAAAGAGTGGTGAAGAGAGAGAGAGAGAGAGAGAGCGCGAGAGACAAAGAGGTAGAATGGAGAAGCGGAGTATGAGAAAAAGGGAGAGAGGAAAGAGAAAAGGCACAGGGAGAGGAGTGGAATCATTTGAATATCTGGCTCTCATCATTCCCTGAACAGATGGGTCGCATTAATGAGAAAAAACAGCATGTGAATCAGGCGGAGGGGAAGGTTGAGTAAATGAGCACTGTGCTTTTGAGTGTGTGACTATGTGGGGGTGCATGTGTTTGTATGCACTCGATTGTGAGGGTATGACTGTGTTTGTGCTGGGCTCATGCAATGTTGCCAATGCCATAATTGTACAACGGGGGGGGATCATCAGGAAATATTCATGGAGAGCTTTTTTGGGGTATTCTGAAAAGTACTTCTGGTCTGGTAGTGACCTCCGTAGCTGTATGTGTGTGCAGCCTATTTTGTCGACAATAGTTTTTGAATCAGGTAGGCTCCATTTAGTGTCAGTAACTGTATCATGATCAGTATGTGTGTGTTAATCATGGAGTATAAGTTCTACACACTCTTCTTTTCTTCTTTTCTTTACACACTTGTCTTTTTGGTGATAAGGAGAGCCTGGTGATCGATACGCCTCGTGTGCGGAAACAGACGCGTCATTACAACTCGTTTGAGGATGATGAGCTGATGGAGTTCTCTGAGCTGGACAGCGACTCGGAAGAAAGGCCGTGTCGTACGCGCCGCCTCAACGACAGAAACCGACGCTACCTGCGGGCGGAATGCTTCCGTGTGGAAAAAAACCTGCTCATATTCGGGTGTGTAGTTGCCGTCAGTTTTATTCACGAATGAGCTAGTTCTTTTTTTCCCCTCTGATCAGGTCAACCAAACGATAGAGTCCGAACATTCAAGACCTTCTGACAAGAAGTCTGACATTGTGTCTCAGAAATAGCCCAATAGGCCCTGATAAGCAGTGCTTGTGAAATGAATGGTCTTTTTCCTCTTTCCCTTTGCCGAAAGGGTTGAGTTTGTAGTGGCATTTACCTTTGAGTCGTGTTTACCTTCTCTGTCCGTCTCATGCAGCTGGGGGCGGTGGAAGGACATCCTCACCCATGGCCGCTTCAAGTGGCACTTGGCGGAGCGGGACATGGAGCTAATGTGCCGGGCTCTGCTGGTCTACTGTGTGCGCCACTACAAAGGAGACGAAAAGATCAAAAGCTTCATCTGGGACCTCATCACCCCAACTAAAGATGGTCAAAATGAGGCCCTACAGAACCACTCTGGTGAGAACCTATGGCCACCCCTCATCATCCAGGGCTTGTTATTTACCTATAAGTCAGTATCGGTTCTATTGCTCGGTTGCGGTTGATAGATTTTTCACAAATCCACTGCAGACATTTCCTAATCAGTTAAAGTTATCTAATCTTTTTCCACTAGGTATTATTGAGTTGGGAAGATTAAATCCAGTATCTGTATGAAGTAATGCATCTTTTCAGCCATTACCTGGCAGAGAAAATCAAGTTAGAAGTGTGTGTGCCACGTTAAATACACTGCCTTAAATCTATTCGCAGGTCTGTCGGCACCCGTTCCCCGCGGTCGTAAGGGTAAAAAGCTGAAGAACCAGCTGTGTCTACCTGAGTTGAACAATGCAGATTGGCTGGTGCACTGCAATCCAGAGGTGGTGCTGCAGGACGACAGCTACAAAAAGCACCTCAAGCAGCACTGCAACAAGTAAATTCTCCATCTGGTGCAGCAGCTTTAGCCAATTATCCAGTCCACTTCTGTCAGGAAGCAAATTACACACGCCTGTACCGGCGTACTTAAATGTGCTCTCTCTCTCTTTCTTTGTCTCTCTCTCTCCGTTTAGTAAATGGAGGTGTTCTCATATACTGCATGTCTTTGAAAGAATAGTGTGTTTTATTACTGGAAATGTTTATTTTTTTTAAGAATGCTCTGCTCATAAGCATCAGACATTGTCTTGGAGCAGTGTGTGTCAGTCTTGGCAGTAAAATGCTATTGTTTCTGGGAAATAATAATATGAAGTATTATTGTGAAATTTAATATTACTTTTCTGGGAATCACTCTGCAAAAAAGGTCCAACCCTGTTAGGTTTGAGCAAGTTAAACCGGTGTAGAGCACTACTAGATGCACAATGTAGGACTCTACTAGAAGCACAATGTAGAACTGAACTGGAAGCACAATTGATTGAGCCAAAAAGAATAAAGTCAAAGTTGAACATGCATGTCATCCCTCCAGGGTACTTTTAAGGGTTCGCATGCTGTACTATTTGAAGGCGGAGGTCCTGGGGGAAGCAGCGACTCAGGCCCTGGAAGGCATTTCAGCCAGGTACCACATCACAGTTTGTATTGAGTTATCCAAAAGCCATGTTAAAGTGAAGTAAAACTGAGAAATAAAAAAAAAGTTGGCGTTACTCTGTAGAAATGTTTTAAAATACATTCTCTTTTTATGCCTTAAAATATATGATGCTCTTATTCTTGCAGTTGTTTGTGTTGAAAGTATTTGTGTGTAATTTGGCATGGAGTTCTTGTTTTGTCTGTGAGAAGATGCCTGGCTCAGTTATTGTGTAAATGAGTAATGACACTCAGTCTGAGCATCTGATTTCTGCAGCAAACTAGAGGTGGCTCTTCCTGACATTGACTACATTGAGATTCCGGCTGGCTGGTGGGACGCTGAAGCAGACAAATCCCTCCTCATCGGTGTCCACAAGCATGGTAATCAACAAACACTCTGGAATTTCCCTTGGAATTTCACGGAGTGGTTTTTTAGGAATTGTATAATCCGTTTCTCAAGTACACATGCACACACATGTTCAAATTCTTCAGTTCCTCACTCTGATCTACACTGAGGATTTACCTCTTGTGTTTTGCCTGTTTGATTGACGGCTACTCTCTTATTGAATGGACTGAACAAACAGCAATGTGTGTATTTGTGTGCAACCTCAGGGTACGAGCGATACAATGCCATGCGGGCTGATCCAGACCTGTGCTTCCTGGAGCGAGTGGGCATGCCTGACGTCATGGCCCTTTCTGCAGAGCAGTCAGGCTCAGAGGTCCCAGCTGATGCAAATGACAGGCAAGAGCATCCCCTCATTTCCATTTCAAACTTGATACCCTCACCCCCTTGGTTGAGGAAGATGTTATTGTCATGGGGTCCATCTGTCTCTGTGTGTGTCCACTCGCATAACTAAGAAAGTATTGGTCGGTTGTGTTTCCCAAATTTGCCAAAGGTTCGTATGGGTATTCCCAGGCTAGGTCAATCTATCATCGGTCCAGTCCTCATACATCTGTATCTGGTTTAGAATACAAATGCTGGAATTTGGTTTCACTTTGGTTAATATTGTGTGGAATATATTGCAATCACCTCTGACTGCTCTGGTCTACAACACATCATACTAATTTGCTGGCTCATCGTAATGTTTTTATATTTTCCGTAGTGTTGGGAAGACTGAAGACATGAAAGACGAGACTGAAAGCAAGATGGAGGGGGGGGAAGATAAGGAGGAGAGCAAAGTATGAACTTCCTTAATGTCATAGGAACTGCAGTCGATTGTCTCTTCTTGTTGTAGAGTCATATTTTGTCCTCTGATATCTTTTTTACGTTTTTGTTTAATGTCTGTTGTTGCTTTGATCTCTTAAAGGATGACACCAGTTCTGTTACAGACACATCAGAGAAACAGGAGAATGTTGTTTCAAGTAAGTACTGACAGCTTCAATATTAAAGCATTGAAATGTCAGATCTGAGCATCAGTAGCTCTATCAAAAACATCAGGATATTATCAGAGACTATTATTAGAGCAGACACAGTTGGGAAAGAGGTGGGGGGATTGACTTTCATCAGTACACAGCTGCCAAGTCTCCTGTGTTCATTCATACCCCTGTTCCTGAGAGTGTTTTTGTTCAGTAAATACAGTGTTGCTTGACATCATGATCTCAGAGGACAATTCAATTCATGCAGCTTCTCTTTGATCTGGTTATTATCTGAAATGTTGAATTTGTAGAAGTGTTAAAAAAAAAAAAAAAAAACTCCACCCACAGTGGTCATCCGAGACATTCCACCCCTAGCAAGTGGTGACTCATTTTGTCTATGAAAGTGTTTTTTTTTCTCTGTGTTGACAACATCCTCATCCTGTGTCCTAAGGTGAACTGGGAGTTCCAGAGGCCTCTGAGCAGGGCAGGCTTCTCTGGCCGGCAGGTTCTGCTTTGACGGCTCGTCTTCGACGACTCATCACCACCTACCAGCGTTACAACCGTCGTGAGCCCCTGCGCCACGAGTTCCTGATGCTGGATGGGGCTAGTCATGTGCCCTGGCAACTGGGTGAAGACCTGAGGAGATGCGCTGTAGAACCAGACCCCCTGTTCCTGGAGTGGCAGAGAAGGTGGGTGAAACTGGCAGCCACTGGTGACTCAATGTTATAGAGGAAATGCCAATACAAATATGTGGACAATGTAGTTGTTTTGTTGAATGTATTACTTCTGGTGGGATTATGCATAAAATGTTTTATGTTTGATGGAACAGGTGGACACGTCGAGAGCAGGCAGATTTCTATCGGACAGTTTCATCCTTCGGTGTTATGTTTGACCCAGAGAAGAAAGTGTTTGATTGGACACAGTTCCGCTCTCTCGCTCGACTGGAGAGAAAAACAGATGAAAGTTTAGAGAGATATTTCTACAACTTTGTGTCCATGTGTCGCACTGCCTGCAGGCTTCCCCCAAGGAAGGATGAAGGTAGAAATGACTGTTATTTAATTAAAAACACAAATCAAAGTACAGACAATGTTCCCTCTGATTTCACTGTTTCTCACTGTCCCTTTCTGCCTCTCTCAGGTCCCATTGACCACGCTCTGTTTGTGGAACCAATCACTGAAGAGCGAGCGGCCCGCACACTCTACCGCATTGAGTTGCTGAGGAAAATTCGGGAGCAAGTTCTTCGCCACCCGCTGCTGGGACAGAGACTTCAGCTGTGCCAGCCTAGTCTCTACCTGCCTGTGTGGTGGGAGTGCGGGAAACACGACCGGGACCTCCTGATTGGCGCCGCCAAGCATGGCTTGAGCCGCACTGACTATTACATCCTCAATGATCCCCAGCTCTCCTTTCTGGAAGCCCACCGCAACTACGTGCGGAAAGAGAACCACGGCTACCCCGTGCCAGCCTCTATGTCTGGCATGCCCCATCGCCACTGCTGCCTTTATGACGCAGGCCTCAGCCACTGCCACTCTCCACAGCCTCCTGAATACCACACTCCGCCATCTCACCATGCCCATGGACACCCTCACATCCATGGTCCTGTGCACCATCCTACTGAGGTGGTAGCTGGAGACCCGGTTGGCTCCCTGGCCATGAGTGGTGGCGGTGGCCCCAGGGAGGGTTTCCTGGACTGCCCTCCCCTTGAGGAGTCCCTGGAGCTGGCGTCGCTGCAGCATGATGGACTGGCTGCCGACTCCCTCCATGGTAAGCCCAGCAAAGAGGCTTTCAACGGGTTTCCCTTCAACTCGGCTTCTGGAGGGCAGAGCATGCTCAACTCCTACGGTGTACAGGGCGAGTTGAGCGGGACTCAGGGGGACATTGCTGACTCCATTGCAGGGAAGCTACGCAGTGATGTGCTGGTTGGTGAACAGGGCTCGTCTGAAGAGACGGGGCTGATGGCACCCTCCGTAGAGCTAGACGAACTGCAAACGCCGTGGGAGAGCTCAGACCATGCCGCTGCAGCTCACATGTTCAACGAGGCCGACCCAATCTTGGGTGCTCCTGCACTGGAGTCGGAGTTCCTGGACTCGTCAGATGCACCCGGAGATGGCCAGGTGGACACTGCCTTGAACGACTGTCTGAGCATGCCCAGTTCGGACTCACAGAGCAACCCGGTCGACCCCTTGCCGTCCAGCTTCATGCTGTTTAAGGAGCTGAGTGAAGCCGAGCCCTCGGTCGAGCAGACTGACCTATCAGCCAGCCCTCCTCCAGAGTACGCTCCAACTCCCCTCTCTTTGGGCGATATGAGTCTCTCCCATACGGGCCCCACTGAGGAGCCAGATGAGAAGCTGAGTGACTCAGACGTCACCCGCAGTGCTCCCAGCCCCGTTGATGTGGCCGGGAGCGTGACCTTTGAGTTTGACAAGGAGGAGCTATCACAGGATAGTCACAGCCTGACCGGGACAACTCAGGGGCCCGACGAAGCATCTCTGGATCCGTCTGAAGGCCCTCCAGAGGAAGCCCTGGGTGAGACCAGTACGGAACCACTAAGCGAAGCAAGTGTCCCTGAGCATAATGAAGAAAACCTCGCAGAGCCTTGTGAGGAGCCGATGGAAGAGTCTATGCTGAAGGGGCTTTCAGATGTGCCACCAGAGGAGCCTTGGGAAAGCCATCCTCAGGAGAAGCAGCCTGGAGAGGAAACCCTACAGGTGCCCTCCGAGGAGCCCGCGGAGGAGGAGCCCTATGAGACCCCCTCAAGGTCACTACACGAAGTGCACTCGGAGGAGGCATCCAGCGAAAGGCTCTCTGAGCCTGTGATCGGGAGCAGTCTCAGTGACCCAACCCTCTCCTCTGTAGGCCCCACCTCGTCCCCACTTCCCTGTGCCTCGCCCTCCCTGTCCGTCCCTCTGTCAGTTCCCCCAACGTCGCCAGAGCCCAGCACTGCCGTCCACATTAAGCAGGAGCTGCTGCTGGAGCCAACCACTGCAGAGATCAAGCCTGACCCTGAGGCCCTCGAGCCAGACAGCACTACACTCACACCCAGGCTAGAACAGACGGAGATGCTGGAAGCAAAAGAAGAGATAAAACAAGAGAGAGTGAAAACCCCAGGTAAGGAACATCCCACAGCAGTGCCCCTATGTCTCTCTCTTTCCATTGTCTTATAAAATGTCCTAATCCTCAGACCAGCCCTCCCATTTCTCAGTGTCCTTGAGTTTGAATCACAGCAATCAGGGGAATAATTAATATGACACAGTTCTGAATATACATTAATCCCACTGATCCCAGGCATCCTTATATGTGAATTATGGTAATTGCAAGGATCATTGCTGTGACACGTTTGATATTACTGCTCGTTTCCCAATCGGACACCCTCTCAGCAACTCTTTAATCAAGATTACTGGGGAGCTTTGCAAGACCCAAACTGTTCCAAATCCTTGCAAGGCATTGATCTGAGAGCAGCATGAATGGAACGGAATCTGGTTGTCAGGGCAACTATTCATGCAGCTGTTCGAAAAGCATAGTTTTGTATGTGTCTTTTTCTAAATGCCTATGTGTTTTTCACTGGTGCAACCTTGCTCTGAGAGTATACATTCAATATACCTAAAGGCATCCTATGCATTGTTGTACCTTAATAGAATGATAAAATAACTTCTAATAGGGAGAATAACATGCTTTTCGCAGCCGTACTGTACCCGCCTATGGAGAACCAGCCTTGCAACTTCGCAAGCCTACTATTTATATGAAATTGTGTAATATTACCTTGTTAGTCGACATGGCTCTTCAGAGATCATCTTTGCCGGTTGCTATCCTTCGGCTTGTAAACAAATCCACTTGTACCGTGTCCTGGGGGAAGGGAACAAGCCATTAAGTGTTTTTTTTAAAAAAAAAATGTATTGTCTATGGCTGTGTCTATGTCTAAAGTATGTCTATGTCTGTATTTAAAGTATGTCTATGTCTGCATGGGAAAGTAAGAAACGAAATTTCAATTCTTTGTATGACCAGTGCATGTAGAGAAATTGACAATAAAGCCGACTTGACTTGACTTTACAACAGTTGTGTAAAATACAAATACTCTGCAAATGTAGGGGGAGCCCAGTAGGAAAACAACTTCATTGGATGCTTTTAATGTATATGTGTAGTGCTCGCTGCCATTTTTAACATTTTTGCACACTTCCTGTCATTTTCAGCTCTGATGGTGGACAGCTATGTGGAGGCCCCAAGATACGCTCCCCAAATGTCAGTCTGCGAAATGCCCGACAGTCTCCATGATGTTCGGGAACCTACCATTGCCCAGCTCCTCCAGGAGAAAGCCCTCTACTCATTCTCTGGATGGCCCAAGGTACACATGATAAGTTTCTGCATCAAGTTCATCACATCACATTGGAAAAGAGGACTGCCCTCAACTGTATTTCCGAGCATGAAATAAAGGTTGAATGAATGAATGAAAAAAAGTTATTCCTTTGTTTAGGATTTTACTGTATAAATAAGAAAGGGCTAAGAAGAGAATTTAAGTCTTCATAAATGTGAGATCAGATAGAGATGTCATTAGGAAATTATTCTTCAGTGCATCATAAGAAAAAATACTTGTCTTACAGTGTCGGTGTTTGAATAGCTCCTCTATCAGTTAAGCATTTCACTGAGTCTTTTATTGCTCTGTTTCCTCCATTCAGGACAGGGTGATAATTAATCGCCTTGACAGTATTTGCCATGCTATTCTGAAAGGGAAATGGCCTTCATCCAGCCAGTATGAGTCGCACAGTACCCTGGCAAACACCTGTGCCCCCAACAGTGGCCACCAGCGAGCTGCCTTCATGCCAGCCCGGGTACAGCCTTCCCAGAGCCTTAACTTCAACATGCCAACTGTCTCCCGCATGCCTAAGGTAAACCATCATTTTAAAGGTGCTCTAAGCCAGTGTTTCTCAAACTTTTTTTCTGGGGACCCACTTTTTAAAAATGACAGACTATCGCGACCCAACTCGTGACTGTGGTAGTTAACAAACTAGATCAGTGGTTCTCAAACTTTTTCTTTCATTCCCCACTTTGATCAAGGGGGCATTCTCGAAGCCCCACCTGTCCCTCATCGCTCTAAGAAAGTGGTAGGTCAAGCTTAAAATTGTAAAATTTATTGAAATAATGACAAGTTCTAAATATATCCTCTTCAACAGAGTTAAAATCAGCTGGTGCTGCAGATATAATAATAAATAAATACATAACACACATATTTCTGTTTTCCAGCAACATATTAGGAAACATAGGCCATTTTACAGCATTGTACAATATATTCAATGAAATGCCAACATGCTGCATTAAATGGATCCATAATCCAGTCATACTGAGCACTGCTGGTTGGGAATTATTTTTGAAATAAACTTTGCAGGGATGTGATGTAGGCCTACTGTTTAATACATGGGATCACAAGAGTGCCTCCCAATCAGTTTCAGCGATTTCGCTCAGAAATCTAATACTGTCGTGGTCGAGGCGCCTGTCCCATACTCAAGTTTTTTTGGTGAATGCAGTAATCTTATTTGCTAGGTGAGGTAGGTGCTTGTCTTTGCCTTGTAACTGGACATTTAACTCAAATGTATCGCTAAGATATATCAAATATATCGCTAAGATAGGCCAGCTTTGTCAAGAAATGTTCTTTAGTGAACGTGCTTGCAGATTCAAACATGCGCTCTTCCTCCAAGAAGAGGCGACTCGGAGCTCAAACACGCGCGACAGCACTTTACCTCGGGAAAGCCACCTTGCCTCGCTGTGAAACAGTACAGCCTTTTGGTCAGCTACCATCTCTTCGCAAAGTGCGGAGAATAGACGCGCTTTTAAGGGCCGGGTTTTGATGAAATTCACCACTCTCACAACAACGTTCAAAATCTCATGTAGGCCGGGACTAACTAAGCTGCCTTGACACGAGCGCTTCCCTGTGAATAACAGTGTGTCCATTGCGCATCGGGTGCTACCTGGGCCCAGGCTACAGATAAAAAAATAAATTAAAAACTCCTGTTTTTCATGTCAGTTCGCGCCCCACCTGGCATGTCTCCGACTCACAGTTTGAGAAACGCTGCTCTAAGCGATGCCATGCGTTTTTTAGGCTAAAACATTTTATGTAATTTACTGCAAACATCACCTAACCAACCGCTATCTGTCTGTGTCCTGAATACACTGTAAAAAAACACGATCTCTGTGGACAGCCCAGGCTCCAAAAAGGGCAACAAAAACAACCTGGGCAAACCTAGCCCATAAAAACATAACAAACTGTACCAGCAAATCACAGACGAGATGCGCGTTTAGGAGAGTTTTCAGTTGCACGGAAGCAGCACTGGAGGGAGGGGGAGGAAGTAGCGAGCTAGTTCTCTGTTTTTTTTTAAAGTCAACATAAGTGATGCTACCCAGCATCGCTTAGAGCGCCTTTAATAAACCCCATGCTTTTTAGCAATACCTGACTCTTTTTCAGTTTTTTTTTGGTTTTTGTGAATTAGCAGCTGTTACGATCCAATAAGATTGTTATAGCTTTCCTTTTCCTCTACAATAATAATAATACTTTTAATTTGTATAGCGCTTTTCAAGACACACAAACATACTTTTGTGACCATGCAACCCTCTCTATCTCACTTTATATTGTAGGAGAGGTTGATGGCCCCTCCATTCTTGTCCGACCTCAAGCAACCAGGAGTAAGACCGCGGTTTGAATTTGAGGCAGAGGTGCTCAGCAAGCCTTGCCACACCGGAGAGAAAATCCAGGTTGGCATTCCACATCGGGGCGGACCGCTGCTGTTGAACGGCTGGCAGGAAGCGGCGATGGACCTCTCCAAACCCCCTGGGGAGCTTGGCATTGGCGGGGAGACTGGCCCTGTGGGTCATATTACTCATACAGTCCACACCCCTCCTCCTCCTCCACCTTCTCACCCCCCTCCACCGCAACATAAGCTGCCCACCCTGAGCTCAATGCAGGGCTCTCTGGGCCTGGACATGGCCGGCATTCTGCAGGCCGGCCTCATTCACCCAGTCACCGGGCAGATCGTCAACGGCAGCCTTCGCCGTGACGACTTCATGAGACGGAGGCGAGGCCGCAGGAGAAATGTAGACGGGCCGGACATCAGCTTCATGCGGAGCCACGGACTAAGTGTGCAGGAACAGCAGGTTGGCCTGGCATTCAGATTAGAAGTGAGAACGGATACATGCTTGCACAAAATGCATGTTGGACCTGGGTTAAACATAAACATAAACATTATGGGTATGGTGCAGCAGCAGTAGTGTCACTACCTGACAATTGGCTGGCAAGGGTTCAATTCTCAAACTCAGGGTTGCAAGTCTGTGTCATTTTAGGTAAAAAAAAAAAAACTTTAGCAACTTTTACCTTAAACACACCAGCATAAACATTGTTAACATTCATGTTCTGTCCCTAGCCAAGACCGGATAGCATCAGCCATTCAACGGTGTCGTCCACCACTACCACCCAGTCTGATCGTTCCTCAGCACCTCCTGGTCCATCTGGACCTTCTAGTTCTCTTGGGCTGCCACCTCCACCACCACCAGAGAGCCTGGGGATTGACAGAGAAGCAGCCAATAAGGGTCTGATGGAGTGGCTTAGACAAAACCCCAACTACATGGAAATCCCCCATTTTGCCTCCGTAAGTTAAATCCATGTAAAATAAGTCAGCCCATTCACAAAAAAATACAAAGAAAAAGTTAGAATATTGTGTATTTGTGTGTAAGCTAAAGTCATTGTTAAAACACATCTTCCTGCTTGTGATTCAGTCCCAAAACGCAGCCATCTTGCATAGTTTTGTTGAGCGTCCAAAACAGAGGAGGCACCGCTGCAAAGACCCTACCAAGCTGGATGTGAACTCCCTGACCGGAGAAGAGCGGGTGCCCGTAGTACACAGGAGCACAGGACGTAGGGTAGGGACCCGTCTCCCTTTTTATTGGAAGCTGTTAACAGCTGCCAATAAGCAATCAACTTTGAATGTGTATGTTAACCCGCACTAATGACTGTTTGTTGAATGCTGCTGTTAACATTTCAAGTCTTGTATTAAGTAGAAATATGCTGTTATTTGGTCTTTCATGTTGTCATCTGATCCCTTTTGTGCATATTTATTATTTTCTTTCCTTACAAGGGTGTAGGTCTCTGCAGTGATGCAGTCTAAGCATTAAAGTATTTATTCCCTTTTTCATTTAGGAATAAGACATGTTTGCCCGCTAGTTATCATCAGTGGTATAACACTGTGTATCTTTTTCTACACATCTTAAATATGATTATTTTTGGGTTGCTTGAGGCTGAAGGGTCAAACTAAAGTTGCAATATCTTGTGTTGCAGCTGGGTGGCGCTATGGCTCCAGCGATAAAGGAACTGTCTCGATGGCTGGATGCCAACTCTGAATATTGTGTGGCTCCAGACTGGGCTGAAGTGGTGAAACATTCGGTGAGTACCTACAAATGCCACAGACCTTTTTTAAAACAGCCAAGCTAAATGCCGAAATACTGTCCAAGCACAGCCTTAGAAGGATTGATAACTAGTGTTTTGCCCACACATACTGTTCTCAGGGATTTCTGCCAGAGGGCAAGTTCACTCGAATCCTGACAGAACCTGTTAGCCGAGATCCTGGGCCTCGCCGGAGGGGTCGACGGCCTCGCAGTGAGATGGTCAAAGCTGGACCCATCCTCCCGGAGTCTCCTTCGAACATGGGGCCCCTGTTTATGAACGGGGGACTGATTGGAAGCATGGACTTGGTCAGTCTGCAAAACTTGCGGAACGTTCCGGGCATCCCCCTCACAGGCCTGATGGGATTCCCACACGGCTTTGCAGCCGTCCCAGCGGGAGCGGGAGAGGATGCCAAGAACGGCATCAGCATGCTTCCCATGATGCTTCACGGCATGGCGGCGGTGCAGCCGCCCATGTTTAGCGTGAGCGGCCTCATGAGCCAGCCCTCGTCATCCTCGCCCTCGTCCTCCTCCCCCACCACGACCCTGTCCACTTCAGCAGGCCCCACGGTGATCACCTCCACCTCTGCTGCCCTCAGTCCCTCTAGCGGCCCCAGTCCCGTCACCAGTGGTCCGAGCCCCCCGGCCGAGAGCTGCAGCTCCACCACGGCCTCGGGCTTGGACAAGCGCAAGGACGACAGAGCACCTGTGGAAGGGAAGCCCCCTGGGCCTCCCGTTGGACACGCAACCGCTACCGTTAGCAGCACCACGCCTACCAGTGTGTCTGCCGGCAGCATCAGCAGCACTGGCAGCCACTTGACCTTCAACCCGTTTCTAATCCCAGGGATGTCCCACGGACTGCTGTACCCACACATGTTCTTGCCCCATGGGGGCATCATGGCACTGCCGGGGATGCCCGCCGCCGACAGCTCCGGCAGCCCGAAGAGGAAGAGAAAGAAATTGAGAGAGGACGGGGCTCCGGAGGGCGGGAGCGCCGGAAGCCCTCCAATGGACAGCACGCCTGCCAGAGGGCCCAGCGACGCTCCGCAGATACGGGCGGACGCGGACAATGACGCCCCAAGTGAAGAGGGGCCGCAAAACCAGGAGACAGACACAAACAGCAAGGGCCACGAGGACCACAGCAACGCCCTTCCTCCTGAGGCTCCCATAGAGTGCAGCAGCAAAGAGGAGGAGAGACAAACAGAGGAAAAGGAGGAGCAGGATGTGGAAGGGAAGGATAAAAGACTGCCCGAGACCGAAAGGCAAGAATATGAACCCAGGGAGGACTCGCAGTAGGAACCATCACCACCCCCGTCCACTCTACGGTGCAGCGGAGTGGAGTTTGTGACAGTGTCTGTCAGTTTCCATGTAAAGACTTAAGTTATCCACATATTAATGTTTATAGAACTCCTGTCCCTATTGTATGTACGTGCTCTCTGAAACACTCTCCCCCCTCGGAAAGCAAAAATAGATAAAGACGGACACTTCTGCATGCAAGTGCACACACAGGTATGATGGCAGCAACAGAAATGGATCAAAACCCGCAGTCATTCTCTCCATGCGCAGGGGCATCGTGTGGTGCCCAGTCACCTGGTCTGTTGGGAGCTGTATGCGTACGGTAGAGGATCAATGAAGTCATTGTGGTATAATGTAGTGCTATATGGTTATGCAAGGTGATCAAGCCTACCGATTGCATAAATAACATGCAAGTGTAGAATGCACCACAGGAGGGCTGTTAAAAGGGACCAGAGGTTGTGATTGTGTTGATGGTGTTACAGGGTTATAGATAAAAGTTCTCTAAAACTCTTATTTGTTTCTCTTGCGAGGGTCTTACGCCTGCGGACATGTAGACGAGAAGGCCTTGTGCAATGTCATTAGCTGTTGTTGACCTTGACTCAGTGGATTTTGCTGTCGGACCTGATTTCTCATGTTGCTGCTATGTAACATTATACATTTTAATGAAATATATAAGAGCCAACATTTTAATGTGTATAACAAGAGTTAGAGGTATAACAGATTCAACATATGGGTTACAATGGATATTTGAGTACATAAGGAAAAGAAAGTGTGTTAAAATCAATGGCAAAGAACAATCCAGATTTTGACTTTTTGATCGTGTATCATGTACTTCATAGGATGCAGGCAGCAGCAACAAAAAAAAGTAATTTCATTTTCAAAAGTCACTTTGAAAAATACCCTTTTGTTCCCAGCCACACAACGTGTAACTTTGTGATTGTAGCTGGCAGGTGAGACGTGTCCAGAAAAGATGAGATGTGTCCAACACTAGTGCCATAGCAGAGCCTCACAAGGGGGCAAAGAGAGAGAGAGAGCAAGAGAGAGAGAGAGAGAGAGAGAGGAGACACCACATTGAGGTGGCCAAGGTCACAGCGAGGACCACTGACAAGCGAGGGAAGCGTTCTCGTTTGATAAACAAAAGAAAAGAGCAGGCAACGAAACAATAACAACAAGAAAATCTGTCCACTCCCACTGGTCTGTCCAAAGCAAGGGAAGGCGGCCTGGCAGGACCACAGGCGTGAGAAGCAGGAATGGTGGAAAGTGCCCACCCACACTTAACTGGTGTGGGATTGGTCTGGTCTCTTTCCCCTCTGATGCATTTTCAGCTCCTGTACAATAGATCATGCTAGGACTTCTTAAATGAAAATGTAAATCTGTTTAGCTGTATATTGCTGTTACTTTTGTTTACAAAGCACACCACGTTTTTAGTTTTTTTTCTCTACTATGATGCAACATAGTGGAGATATGGCAAACTCAGTAACAGTGTTTCCTGTATTTAACATAACTGTACATTAGATGGATACAAAGGTAGTTTTTTTTTTCTTCCCAGAATTTCACAGGGTCTCATTTTGGGTGTACTTTTTAGACTTGGCTTTTCGGCCGAATAACTTTTTGAGTTCACTTTTTTCCTTTCCGTTTTCAGACATGAAATATTTTTTTGCACAGTCTTTTTGGTGAATGTTTACCTGTAACTGTATTCTTGTATTCTGTTGCATTTGTTTTCTTTTGGTGAGTGTATGTGTGGATGCATGCGCACACTTGCACATAACATGGCCCATCATGGACATTTTGTTGTAGACCTGTATTTATATCTTGTCTTTCCCTACGTCACCTTTACTGTTCTAAGATTGTTGTTGCCTTGTCACAACTTGTGACTCCATAATTTATTTTTGGTTAAGTTTTTTTTTTTTTTTTTTTTTTTTTTAAATCTGCTTTGCCAAACTTTCACCAAATACGGCATCATTTCATTTATTTCACTCAGTTATGTTAAATATACAATGCCTTATTTAGTTAACGTTTTATATATGGATGTTTGTTACATCTACATGTTGGAAAGTATATATCAAAGTATTTTGTGTAGGGCTTGATCGTTTGAAACAGAAAGCATCCACAGTCAGACCCAATAGACATTAGTGGGCTTAGTTGTATGACTATGTGAGTACGTGCCTATGAATGTCACGTCAGTTCCTGATCCTCATTTGCAACAAGTCATATTTCCGGCCCTGTCAAACTCACAGTGTGATGAATAAATCATCTTACTCCCATAAAAATGAAGAGGGGGCCAGCAAATCGACCATTCAAAAATCCCAGGAAATTAAAGCACAATTGGAAAACAGTTGTTGAACACTATAGACAGATTGCTTATACTTTCTTTGTTGAGAGGTCCTGTCCCATATTTGTGTGTCGGTATGATTATTGTGTCAGGTTTTATGTAGGTTAGTCATGGATAAGAATCATCCGCCGTTAACATTTAACATGATTTCTGTTGTTGATTGTGTCTCAGCCTGTGATCAGATTGTCGTGTCATTGTAAGGATGTCTTGAGTTGTGCCAGATTTAATTTGATCAATAGGGTCTTTCTTCTGATAAGCTTTTCACATGACATCACTTTGGGGGCCTTCTGTTACATTACAGATGCAGTGTGAATACAGCTGAAGAGAACAAAGGTTCTGTTCAAATAATCATGATTTTTGCTGTCCGATTTCTAGGGTCTTCAAAATGTGTCAAATCTTTCCACAACCGTTATTATAGACTTACCATATGGAGAAATGGACCACCAAAATTAAAAGTATTATCAACAGAAGTGATGTTTTCACACAAACCCATGCTTAATCTCAAAAGCCTTTTCTGTTGGTTGAAACTTGAATCACCTAAAATGTGCAGTATGTGAGTTAAGTTACAGTTCAAAACTTCATATTTATTCATGTTGTTAAAGCACTCATGTTTCACTCCTCTGCTAGTGTTCAATAATTTATCAGAAGGCAAGACTGATTTTCAAATACTTTTATATTATTTCAGATATATTTATTTTACACCACTGTCAGTTTTGTTTATCTACCTGTATTCAAGCTTACTGTATGCATAAGGGTTGCCGTTTTCGAAGATTTGCCCTCACCACATCCAGTGCAGTACTGTTTTCCCCACAATGAATGTTTATGATGTTTCTTTTGTTGGTATGCCTTCAACTGAAGCAAAGCATTAGTCTCAAACGTGCTAAAAACAGACATGCCTTGGAAAAAAGTGGTGATACTTTCACGAGCATTACTGGCTGTAACTTTATAAATGTCTGTCCTCAATGTATTACCTATGCCTCGTTGGGCTACGTTTTGCACAGATACTCATGTTTCTAATCAATAGAACTGGTGAAATCATTGCATTTTAATTTTAATGTGGATTTTCAGGTCCAAGGCATTTATGGGAAAACATGTAATGTTAAACTCACTGAATTAGGTACACTAAACTACTCTTTGGGAAATAAATGTTAAGATGGTAGTTGGATTGAATTTGAAGAAACGAGTAAGTAACCTTTCATGTTCTAATAGCGGCATCCAAAAATACTGTATGTGGCTGATTCAAGTTGCGGTGTTAGGCCCATTTTCTTTGTTCTGAGCAAGCTATTCTGTGTTTGAAAACACTTCACCCGTGCAATAGTGTGTGATTCAAGAGGATTGGATCAGTCACTATAATCATGAGGTTAAATTTACACTCCAATCCTGTGGTCATGTGCCAGTGGCTGGGCTGCATATATAATTACTGACATATCTGCACGCATTGGGAAAGATGCAGGGCTCTCCTCTTAGGTGTTCTGTTGTGTTTGTCCTTGCATGCCTGGACATGCTGGCATTGGCCTCGGCAACCACCCTTAACAAAACTCACTCCCATTTCAGGATGGCATAAAGCTCAGATTGGGTGTCTGTATGCATGCTTAACAGTTCTGTTCTTCAGCTGCTTGCGTTTAGGACAGTAGTTTGCAGCTCATTCGGTAACTGAAAGGCCAGTGTTCACTAAGTGGATGTACTGTACGCTCTTAGTTTCATCGAACCAAGTGCACTGTATTATGGGATCATATGCTAAAAAAAAAAAAAGAAAAAGAAAAAAGTACTCTGAAAACAGCAACATTTGAGAGATGTGGGTTTTTTGTTTTGTTTGTTTTTATTTTTATTTTTTCTTGAACTAGCTCCTGTATTCCCATGTGGACCAATCACATAATTCAAAACATGGTATGTGATCTTTTATTGTGCAATAAAAGATGACTTTCAACTTTGAAGTGGGTGTATGACATAATCTATTAAAGAGGTAATGCATTGTATCGTCAAGGTATTTGGCTAGTAGGCCCATTGGCAAAAGTCTATTAGTACAAATCAGCTTTCATCTGCTGATTTGGAGGCTACTAATAGATCTACAATACACCTATTAGAATAGACACAACAATTTACACCTCTGCATCTTAACTGTACCTATGAAGGAAAACAAACTGCGGAATACACAGCTCTCCAAGTAAGCTATCCCACTACTTCACACATCTATGTACAATGTTCGCGTATTTCATAAAAGGCCTTTCCTTATTATTAACCCTTGCAGTTATCCACACAACTCAGTGGTCATGATTCTTTGGCCTGTCCTAAATAAGGTGGATGAAATTATCCCAATGGCGGAACATACAAACATGAAGTAAACAAGCCATTACGTAAAGTGTGCGGAACATACAAACATGAAGTAAACAAGTCATTACGTAAAGTGTGAGTGAAAATGAAAATTATTCCTATTGCTGGCTACATTTACACTCACGTACCCATTACCGACTTCTGAACTCAGGTAAAAGAAAGATACAGCCACCACAACGCCATTCCTCACGATTCCTCTCCCCACTAGGCCTACTTGGCTCGACAGCGGGGCCAGACTATCCATTGGCATAATCATGCAGCCAGGCCCGCAGATATGACCACATACAGCACTAAATGCTCCCTCTTGTGGCGAGATTCATCTGCAGCAGCAGCTGTCTTTGTTATCACGTGGAAATGCAACTCTCTGATTGGCTCTGAGGGGAAAATTTTCGCGCCAGTCGATCATTTGGCATTCTGGGATAGCATTCGGAGGTTTGGGGGTTGGAACTGGTTTCTTGAGACCGTGCGTTGTTTATTTACATTTCTAGTGTGTGTCGTCCTAGAAAACCGTTTCAAAATGCGAGGAGACGAATCTGATTCAGAGTCTGGGAAAACAGATGATAGTTCTGTTCGAAAGAGTCTCGAAGCCCTTTGTCAAGAGCTGAATATGGACGAAGAAACAGCAACTGAAGCCATGCAAAACTTCACTGCGATTTGGAATACATATACCCTAGAGGTAGGACGCATCTACTTTGCTAGCTAGTTAGCTTATTTATGGCAGCTATGGAGAGTCTATGAAGCTAGTAAAACTGTCAACTGGTGGAGAGAACTAACTTGATTGCTATTTGTTATGAAATTGTGTTGAGTTATCGATGCTGCTAACCTTATTGTTCAAACTCGGCAGCCAAACGTGACTTGATCCGACCAAAAGACTGTTAGCCTCTTGAGCTTGTAAGCGATAGCTAGCCTGGTGTGCGATGGATAATCAGCTGTCTTTTTTTGACACGGTTACGACATGAAGCTAACTAGCTGGCTAGTTCACGAGTTGTGCTTCTTTGCTGCGACGTGTGAAGACTATTTTTTGTGTATAGTTACTTAGCAATTAACTTAAGCAATTTAATTCGATGTTATTGCCTGTTGTCCTTAAGTAAAATTACTCTTAGCAGTGATCTAAGCTAGGTTACATGGGCTAGGCAGCTAGCTAGTTTGCAGATCCATAATTTAAAGGGCAGGCAGTCTATCGAAGTATTTCCCCATGAGTTGGCAGGTATGTGGATACATTGAAGAACTCTCGCAGTTTCGATGTTTCTGTTACTTTCTTAATAGATTGTCTGTATACAGTAAACAAGAGGTCGTTGGTCGCTGTGTCTGATATCAGAACTTTCAAGCTGTTTGTATACCGTGTTCCTTTGATGATCTTGCGTCATGCTTTTTAAAAATGGCTGTCATATTGCGAACTTTGGCAAAACATTTTTGCTAGCGCGTTAAGTCATGATCTGAATAAATTTAGCTACTTCGTACTCTTTCAGAATAACTGTTGCAGATGTTAGGCCTTGCATCTATGACTCACTACTTTGAATACAGACAAGAAACACCTCCAAGCACAGTGAAGCAGTGGTCATTGAATAGCTGAGGATAAGTTTTCATCTATTTAATTAATTTGTTAATCCAGTCAGTACTCAGTTATTAGATAAGATGGGCACATGTTGGTTTTATTATAATTGTATGCAGTGTGGCAACCGATGTATTGTTTCAGTATTGAATTCAGTCAATACTGTTGAGCAGGCTGCATGGGGCCTAATCAGTATAGTGAGGTGTCAGTTTGCACTTGCGGGCATGATCAGGAGCTAAATTATGATGTTAAGAGTTTCCATGGAGAATCGTCATTGGAATACCATCTTCTAAAAGCTGCTCATGATGACCTTTACCCTGCAGGGTGAAGTTATTCACTGGCTGGCGTGCTCTCTGTATGCAGCCTGCAGAAAGGGCTCCACTCCTACTGTGGGCAAAGGGCTCATGGAGGGCAACTGCGTGTCTCTGACCAGAATCCTCAGGTCCTCCAAACTGAGGTGAGTGAATGAGTAATGTCTGCCCAGTAGCTCTGTGACAACTTGAGATGTGGGGGTGTCATTTTTAGACATTGTGTGACATGGGGAGAACTATGCTGAAAGCTATGAAGTGCAGTAATCATTCTGCGAAAATTCAAATTCAGAAGGGGATCTTATTTTCTCTTAACAGTCTCTACCAAAAGGCTTTAGCACTACAAAATCTTCTGTAAGCCCACTGCTGGTTTGAATAAGTACACAATGTATTCTGATCTATTCTTGATAGAATAACAGAATAATCCTTTTCCATTGCTTAATATTAATCGGTTAAATAGTTCACATTTTGATTAAACATAGACATTAAGCTTCACAGCCTCTGTAGTAAGTTCCTCTTCCTCTTTCCTCTGAGCCTCACAGTGTTTGAATTTACGGGTCATCTCTGCAGTAAACAATCCGAGCACACTTTTGACCGCCTCAGTCCCAAAGATGCTGTCTCAGCAGACTTATCCAAATTCTTTCAGAATTATGATTTGATATTTAGGACTTAGATTTTAGCATGACAATGTCTTTAAAGTGCATATATGCAGTATGTTTTAAAACAAAGAGTACATTCTCATTCACCGTATGATAATGAAAATGCCATTGCTTTTATTTACAGCTTGATTCAGTTCTTCAGCAAAATGAAGAAATGGTCAGACATGTCAAGCCTGTCCCAGGATTTCCGCAATCGCATCAGGCGCCTGGAAAGGAACTTTGAAGTGTCCACGGTGATCTTCCGGAAGTTTGAGCCCATCTTCATGGACATGTTCCAGGATCCTCAAGGGGAGCCACCCCGCCAGCCAAGAAGCAGAAAACACAGGTGAGCGCTCTTTCTCTCTTCCATGCTTTCTGGCAGTGACCGAAGGGACGATCTGAGCCAGTAGTCCCGTTACCTACTTGGGGGAAACTGTTTGGAGGTTGCCACTGCCCGATGTGAGCAACGTGTTTCCTGGTTCCAAAAACTGACTTTTTAGATTTAATAGTAGTAATTTATTTTCCAAGTATAAGGCCACAAATCCCAAAACTATTTGTTTTCTGTAGAAATACTGGCATCTACGAGTTAAAAAAGTCACCGACTCACATTGGGCAGTGACAGGTCTCTTCTTCACTGTATAAGTAATGGAATTGAAGGGTGCAAAACTGATATTTGCTTTTGTTTTTTTAAACAAGCTCTAAGCCACATTCCCTCATTGACAATATTGCAGTCCATTTGAAGGGATGTAGCCTGATCATTTGAATTCAGTGAAGTGTCTACAAATGTAATTGTTTAGAACAATTGAATAAGCACTGCTTGTTCCTTAGAGAGGGTGCTCCTAGTGAACAGAAACTGTAGCAGTATTGCCAAGGGGGAAGGAGACTGTGTGGCAATGCTATTGGTCATCTTTCCTAGATTAACTTCAGCCTGGGTCTACCCATATACTGTCTTTGACCACACCTTATAATATCCGTCAAATCAAAAAATGGCTGGCAGAAACTAAAGACACATGCACACTAATGCACAAAAAAGTGCATTAGTGTGCATGTGTCTTTAGTTTCTGCCAGCCATTTTCACTCTCAAACTAGAAGTCTGTTAAAAAACTGTATTTCAGAGGCATTGTGCTCAGTTAAGTCTCATTGTTTTTGGGTTGATTCTTTTCTAGGCGACTTCCCTGTCACATTAGTGATGTCTTCAAGTTCTGCTGGACACTTTTCGTGTACACCAAGGGTAAGCACTTTAGCCAACAGTCGTCATCCTCTCGCCTAAAGATGGATGCAGCCCATAATGGTTCACAAAGCCAGGAAATAGTCATGCCTCTGCACCTGCAGCTCTATTAAGCAAAGCCAGAAACCTTCCAATATTATTGATTATTTTGCATTTGTACCACACATTGAGCGAATGCTGTGGATTCCTTTGGTTTATTAATCTGATCTCATACTCTAGCTGTATTCATTAGTAAGATGTGTTAGGTGCTGTAGCATGTGCTGTAAAATGCTCTAGAAATACTGTACGACTCTCCTCTATCCTACTCATTAAATTACCGTCACTCGTGTATTTCTCACTATCAGGTAATTTCCAAATGATTGGAGATGACTTGGTGAACTCCTATCACCTCCTGCTGTGTTGTCTGGACTTGGTGTTTGGTAATGCCATGCTCTGCTCAAACAGGAAGGACCTCATCAACCCTCTCTTCAAAGGTAGGCCAATGTTCAGATATGATTCCCTCGAAGTACCAAAAGACTTCCTCCTCCTCCCCTTCTTTCTTTCTCTTGCTGACCCATGGCTGGACTGCAGGTGTGACTGTTTTGTTGTGTTGCTGTGGCGACTCCAGGGCTACCCAAAGACTGGCCTGACGTGGCAGCCTCCCCCGGGGAGCCCCCCTGTGTGATCGACAAGCTGTGTGAGCTGCACGACGGCCTAGTGGTGGAGGCCAAGGGCATCAAGGAGCACTACTTCAAGCCCTACATCAAGCGCCTCTTTGAGAGAAAGGTCAGCTAAACTCCGCTCTCTCCTCAGCTTCGCTTTGGATCTTTTGTGTCGTACAGGACCGTCAGGAATCAACTGCAGCCTATAGATTAGTCACGCTTCAGCGTGTGATTTTCCTCACAAAGGACACGGGTACTGCTTACTGCCAATGTGTACCACTGCCAGTCAGGCAGCCAGAGGGGAGGATCGGTGGAGTTGTCTTAGCTACTGAATGTTAAACCAAAAAGCAACCTGCTGCTTTCCATTTGGCACCAAGGCTTATGGTGGCAAATATAGTTAGTTACAAGGCTGTTCCAAATAATGATGTTACAAAAGTTTCATTAGTGCTGCAATAACGGATGATAATGTGGTTAATATGATGTCATATATAGGTATATTATGCTCATATGTTATGTAAGTCAGCTTTGAGCAAGTGATTAAAAAAAGTAGTATTAATATATAGAATTGCAAACTAATTCCTACAAACATATGCTTATGTAAGGCTATGTGGGCCTGGAGATATTGTTTTGTTTGCCTCATTATATTTGCAAGACTGTGTTATTATTCTAATGCCGTATAATGCCAATATTTAGATACTGAAAGGAAATGACGACAACTTGACCGAACTGCTAGATACTTCGAACTTCATCGATAACAAGTAAGTCATAGTTGTCTTCTGTGTATAATGTGCATCTTTGCATTCTCCTTTTGACACAGCACATAGTGGCTTAGGATTCTATTATGGTTAGCAAAATTCTGTGAACTCACAAATAAGTGATTTGTTGTACTTTGTTGAATATGCAATGTGTGTGTGTGTGTGTGTGTATTTTTCAACAGCAAAGCCATTAACCGTGAGTATGAAGAGTACGTTCTGACCGTGGGGGACTTTGACGAGCGTGTGTTCCTGGGAGCCGATGCAGACGAGGAGATCGGGACGCCTCGCAAGGTCATGACTGAGTCGACGGGGGGACACCTCTCGGCCAGGATGCAGGTGGAGTCCAACCTGCAGCAGCACTTTGAGAAGGTACCAGAAATCGCTTTAACGAGACAGGAAGTGCCTAGATAAGACAAGAAAATGCCTAGAGGACAGCAATTAATTGGACCGTAATCTGGTCTGACTCTGTGCTAAATGCTCAGGAGTGTGCAAATGGAATCTTATAAATTGCTTGGTTTCCAGGGATATCTATTCAGTGTACCAGTAGTTGTGTATTCTGGACAAATGTGTAATACATTATTTGATGCATTGTTTCAAAGTCACTTTTCTGTCAAGTCACTGACTGTAAAAATAAATAATCGACAGGTAATACACTTGTTATTATCGACCTTTGAGGCTATGTGGAACTATCCAAAATTCCTAAACACAAAGTGCTATCGTACACCTTGTTAAATGCTGGAAATGTTGCCATATGACAATATTTCATGCAGAATGTGCATGTTCATGTGTAGAGATGATGTCTCTTGTGCCTACTTAACTTTGTTTTGTGTCACTTGAAACGTGTATGTGCCTTTGCTTTTTCTCTGAGCAGACGCGCTCTCTGGCGCCCTCTACTCCCCTGACTGGGCGACGCTACCTGAAGGAGAAGGAGATACTAGTGACACCAGTCTCCTCCGCCACCCAGAGCGTGAGTCGGCTGCAGAGCATGGTGACCGGCCTGCGCAACGCACCCAGCGATGCCCTGCTCAACATCTTCAAGTGAGCACATGTAGCGCCTATTTTTGAAAACAGTGCTATGTAACAAGTTGTCCACTCACATAACTTAGAAAGTACTGGTCTGATTTATTAGTAAAGGGTCCACATATCCCAGCCCTCCCACACGATCACCTGGATGCTGGATCTTTTTATAGTGACAATACTGGTAATATATTGGCTAGTGGCATGACTGCTTTATTTATTTAGTTGACACTTTTATCCAAAGCGACTAACAGACACCAATTAGGGGGGGACAGTCCCCCTGAAGCCCCCCTGGATTAAGTGCCTTGCCCATGGGCACAACAGTATAGTTGAGAATCGAACCCACGATTGGCTAGTTCGGTTTCTTAGCCACTACACTACCACCACCCCACTATATTGATACTGGTGTAGATGAGTAGTAACACTTTGCATTACTCCCGTAACCCAGAGTGGTGATCACGTGTTGCGTCTATGTGGTCTTTTAGGACGTGCTCTCGTGATCCCACTGAGACCATTCAGAACCGTGTGAAGACCCTGGGGGAGACCTTCAAACAGAATTACACCAAACAGACTGACGACATGCCTGGTTCACACATGGGTGAGACACGCGATGTCTGTACTATATGCATGCTTATGGTGATTTTATGGTTTATTTTTTAATGTTTTTAAAAATAGAGATCATCTATTCACAAACTAAATCCCAAATTTAAAACAGATTTTGCAGAAAACAGATTAAAATTGGCGGAAATCCTGTACTACAAGATTCTGGAGAATATCATGGTTCTGGAGATGAAGAGGCTCCAGGGAAAAGACATGGCTGTAAGTCACTGCTCTGACATATGCTGAGGGAAAAGGCTGTGACTTGGAAGGATAGGTATTGTTGGTTAACTCACTTACCGGTACATCTCACACACACACGCGCGCGCGCGCGCGCTTACATCACACACACACACACACTTACACCACAACTTAATGAGGCAAATGAATGATAGAATCTCTCTGAATAAGATGTATCTATGGTAACAGAACAACATAAGCTCTGTAAGCTCTCTGAGAAAAATAAAACATGGGTAGTAACCATAATTTATTATGTTTTGTCATGTCCGTACATTTCCCTGAGGATGTATGAGTTCATTGATTGGTTGTTGTGCTGTCAGGTGTTGCTGGAGCAGGACATTTTCCACTGCTCCCTGATGGCCTGCTGTCTGGAGGTGGTGCTCTTTGCCTACAGTTCCCAGAAGACCTTTCCCTGGATCATTGAAGTCTTCAAACTGCAACCATATTACTTCTATAAGGCATGTATATACATTATCCCAACACCATAGTTATGAGGGAAGACAATTGAATTCCATTTTTGGTGGTTGGTTTGCAGAATTAACTTGAATACAACAGTTTTTAACAAATTAGCACAATGTGTTTATGATGCTAACCAGATTTAAGCAAAATTTAGTACAACCTGGAAAATCATTATGTGATGGTCAATGTTGATATTGTGGTGGGCCGCCACAAATAAGTCAATGTGCGGAAAACACTGGATTGTGTGAAATGAATTATTCATTTGCCATGCGTCATGATCATATGGTTAACCTATGTTTCAGAATGTCAGACAATGTTAATGGAGTTTTCATTATTATGTTTTGATGTGTAATCATCAGTCTCTGGATATCTATTTAATGCGTGTATGTTTGTATAATGGCTGGAGGTGAAAGCTCACTCTCTGTGTGTGTGTGTGTGTGTGTTGCAGGTGATTGAGGTGTTCATCCGCTCAGAGGAGGGCCTGTCCAGGGACATGGTGAAGCACCTGAACAGTATTGAGGAGCAGGTGCTGGAGAGCAGGGCCTGGAGCCGCCACTCAGCCCTGTGGGACGCCCTCAAGGCCGCCAACAACAAGGTCCCCACGGTGGAGGAGGTACGCATGACTGACACACACACACACACACACACACACCACAGAGAGGACTCTAGTTTGCCAACAGCATGCTCCTCATGGTAAAAGAGTTGAGGCTTATGACACACACACACACACACACACACACACACACACACACACACACACACACACACACACACACACCTAGACATCCATATTACACTGACCTCAGATTGAGAGGCCCAGGAGGTTGTATGCCAGCATAATCTTAATTGTAAGCTTAACAAGAGATCTTGCAATTACAATTAAGCTACAGAGAGCTTAATGAAGTCACAAGCTGTATGCTGTTATACTGTTACTTGCCCAGTATAAATCACAAACCATACGCTTTCTCGTCATTTTAGATATGTCTTTTTGTAAATGTAAAAGTAAATCAGGTTTCTAGGCCAAGTATACTTGCATATACAAGGATTTTGGTCTGCATTTATCCCATCCGTGAACACACAGTGAGGTGAAGCACACACTAACCCGGAGCAGTGAGCTGCCTTGCTACAGCGGCGTTCAGGGAGCAGTGAGGGGTTAGGTGCCTTGCTCAAGGGCACTTCAGCCGTTCCCACTGGTCGGGGATCGAACCGGCAACCCTTCGGTTCCAAGCCCGAAGCCTTAACCAGTAGGCCACGACTGCCCCGTGATATGTTCCGTGTGGAATCTCATTCAGCTGTTGCTTCCCCCCCCCCCCCCCCCACAGGTGAATTTCCCCAGTAACTTCGACACAGGCAACAGCGGTGGTGGTGGTGGTGCTGGTGGTGGCCCTGCTCACTTGCCCCTGGTGGCCCTGTCCCCCATCATCCACCCCCGCATCCGCGAGGTGCGCACCGGCCTGGGGGGCAGCGCCCGCAAAGGTAGGGGTCACAGGAGTTACACAGGCACTGCACGCAACACCAGGTTGAAAAAGTGAGAAGTGAAGTATAAAACCGTGTATTGGTTCAGCCTCTGCACTTAAAATTCTCCCTTGGAGATTTCAAGGGATGAAGCAAGCCGATACTCAGGATCAGAATTAGAATTACTGGATTAGAAAATCCAATCTAACCCAGCAAGATAAGTTATCATAATTATACTTGGAAGGGCATGCTGTAGAGATGTTATGCCGTATGGAAAACATGAGCAGTATATTTCACATGAACTGAAGAACTTAAGTGAAACCTGTAAGCTGCACAATCACTGACACTGACTAAAAAGACAAATGTTTAAAACCCTTTGCACAGTATTGTATTGCTTCCTGTTCTGTAAGTCAGTGTTGCACAGGAGCATCTGCTGAATGAATCAATGTAAATGTGGATCGTAGTTTATCTGCTCCATTTGATTCCAGCTGCTTTTGTAATTCCACTAGGAGCACCTACTAAGCATAATGACTTCCTTTCTTCCTGTATTGAATTAAATTGGAATGGAAGACAATCAACAAATAAATCAAATATCTGTCGCTTCCTCTCTCTTTCTGCCTCTCTTTCTCTCTCTTTCTCTCTCTCTCCCCCTCCTCAGACATTCCACAGTCGCCCATCTCCCTGCACGACCGCTACAGTTCTCCTGCTGCAGGCAGTGCCAAGCGACGGTTGTTTGGGGACGACGCTCAGCCCCAGTCGCCCATCAAGCGGATCTCGGTGACGCCCATCAAGATCATCCCCACGTGCCACGAGGCCACCTTCACCACCCAGTCCACCTTCACCAGCCAGTCCACCACCATGCTCTCCATGACGGCCAGCAACGGCCAGCAGCTCAACATACCCATCCCAAGTATGGCTGCCTCTGCCCTCCTCGCGTGCGTGCGTGCGTGTGATGTCAAGTCATTAAATATTAATACTAAACAATAAATACTAGTATATCTTTACTAATAGTTTGTTGACTTTCTAATTGTTTATTGAACATCACCTTCACCAAACCCAGCCTCTGACCTGAACCATAAATTGTGACTTCCAGGGTTTTAGCAGATAGATAGTTTATAACCTGAGCATCTGCACATGGTCTGTAGGGGCCCATCCAAATACAGTGTGCTGTACCTCTACCTGTCTCACTTCTGCTTAAATCGTGCCCCTGCAGTGTATGACGATGATGTTGCTGACGTCCTGTTGTGTACGATGACGTCCTGCAGTGTATGATGATGATGATGATGATGATGATGTTGCTGACGTCCTGTTGTGTACGATGTCGTCCTGCAGTGTATGATGATGATGTTGCTGACGTCCTGTTGTGCTTTCCAGATGTGAAGAGCGACGGCATGGGGGGCATTACGGTGATCCAGGTGCAGTCGAGCGACGTGACCCCCCTCACGGCTCAGGTGCTGCTGACTGCCTCCCCCAGTCGTCCCGTGGCGCCCCCGATCTCCGCGCCGCCCGCCGCTGCCGACCCCCAATCCAACAGGCCGCGGCGTACCGGCTCCCTGGCGCTCTTCTTCAGGAAGGTGCGGAGCGACCGGCAGGACACGACACCCGCCGAGACGCAAACTGGACCTGAATCACACACACGAATATGCCACATTGAAAACGCAAACACATTGCATCTCTATAGCACTTTTCAAGGCACCTAAAACACTTTACAGTGAGGGGGGGGGGGACCTCACTAACCACCACTAATGTGTAGCTCCCTCCTGGCTGATGCACAGCAGCCCTTATCTGCCAGAACGCTCACCACACAACAGCTGAGGTGGACAGTGAGGTGTACAAAACATAATTAAAAAAAAAACAAACAAATACTTCGTATTGGGGGCGTGCATTATTACATAATTAACTCGGTCATTATATAGATAGATAGATAGATCCCCAAGGGGAAATATAATGCATTATTATAATTTTTTCTCAGACAACCTTTTTTTTTATCAGAGATGTTATTGAACATTATGTATATAATTATACTTAATTATACATAATTATCTGAAAGCACCAAAAAAGCAGACATTTCACCTCAGTTAACTTAAGGCATCTGATTACACAATGTTCAACATGTTAACATCCCCAAAGCACATAGAACATAGTCTGGTAGTGTTTCAGTGTTTTCTGTGTCCCACTCTGCCACCTGTGCCACCCAACTGTGCTCAGTCCTGTCTGTCTGTCTGTCTGTCTCGGCCCTCAGGTGTATCACTTGGCCAGCGTGCGTCTGCGGGACCTGTGTCTGAAGCTGGACATCTCTCCGGAGCTACGGGGGAAGATCTGGACGTGCTTCGAGCACTCCATCCTACAGAGCACCGAGCTCATGAAGGACCGGCACCTGGACCAGCTGCTGCTCTGTGCCGTCTACATCATCTCAAAGGCAGGACACTCTCTCATTTACATTACATTATTCATTTAGCAGATGCTTTTATCCAAAGCCACTTACATATTTAGGAAACACTTTACAATAACTACACACAATTCATCATTTATTAAGCCTTTGTTACTTATACATCTCAAAGGCAGGAAACTCTCACATTGACATTGCATTTGTTCATTTAGCAGATGCTTTTATCCAAAGCCACGTACATATTTATTCTATTATTATATTACAAGGGCCATTAATGTCCCCGGAGCAACTCAAGGTTAAGTGCCTTGCTCAAGGGCACAACGGTGGAAGCCGGGAATTGAACCCACAACTTTTCAAGCTACTGCATGCGAGCCCAGCTCCTTAGCCACTACACTACTTCAGTTTCTACTCACTCACCAGTGCAGCACTGGACTGTTATCTGTCACAATTTTGAATTCCTAAAAAATCTATTTTTCTATTACTGTATTGACCTCTGCAGTCTCATAATCTCATAATCGAGCACTTAGCTTGTAGAAAATGGGCTATCCTGATGAACAGAGCACAGTTTGTTTGTGATCTATCATGTGGAATGAAAATGTTTCTGTCTTTCACAGATAACAAAAGAGGACCACACCTTCCAGGACATCATGAAGTGCTACCGCAGCCAGCCACAAGCCAGCAGTCATGTAAGCAAAGCTCTCTCCCTTTCTCTTTCTCATTCTCTTTTTTTCTCTCTTTCTCTATCTTTCTCGTTCTCTCTCTCTTTCTCTCCCGCTCTTGTCTGACTGCCTGTCATTCTCTCTCTATCTGTATCTCTCTCTCTCTCTCTCTCCTGTCTCTCTTGTCTCTCATTGAGACAGATGATGGCTGCCTCCCTATCTTCAGCCCTCTTGGTTGCAGGGTTGTTATTGATGCCGGCATGGCGACATGCTCGAGGCGCTTCTCTCCAAGTGTTGTCCAACATTGTCTGACCTTCAGCTCCCATATTTGAATGGCTGTTCGCAAAAACTGAGCCAAGTGCCAAGTTCTGAGGTGAAATGCCATAGTTCTGTCAGTGAGGAGAGATTTGGGAGATTGGACAAAAATGTATACAAATAAAATAAAGGTGGATCATTTATGACTCATAAGACTTGAAAACATTGATCTAAGGAAGTGTGTGTGTGTGTGTGTGTGTGTGTTGACCGCTCCTCTCCTCTCCTCTGCACGTCACTCCAGGTGTACCGCAGTGTCCTCCTGAGGAGGGTCTACAAAGAGGCGGCGGTGGCGCTGGACGAGAACATGGAGGTTGACCAGCCTGTGGAGGAGGGTAATTACACTTAACCTGTGTCCCTCATTCCCCCCCAGATGCCCCGGGGTCAGGAGTCTTAGAAAAACCCATCACTTAACTAGCCGCACCTGTGCCCCTCGGAGAGCATTGGCCTGCTCATTGTGCCATGCCTGGGAGACATGCAGACTGATAGAATCTGGCAAAGGGACAGATGGGCTTCTTGATAGAGGCCAGTGTCAGTGTCAGGACCCGCAGGCTCTTTTGTCGTTTCAGGGATTTCAGGGGTTCAGCGTTCGACCCATTACTGTGTGTGTCTTTGTCTGTGTCTGTGTGAGTGTCTGTATCAGTTCATCGGGAGTGGACTTTGTACTTCGTTGTGGCAGATTATTTTGATAGCAATGAAAGAAGGCCTCCAGGAAACGTTATTGGAAACAAGTGTTGAATACTGAAGAGGTTCTCTCTCTCTCTCTCTCTCTCTCTCTCTCTCTCTCTCTCTCTCTCTCTCAGTGGACGGAAGTAAAAATGGCGAGAGCACAGCTAATGGCGAGCGTGAATCAGAAGAGGAGCGAGGTGACCTCATTCAATTCTACAACTCTCTGTACGTCCTGAAGATGAAAGGCTTCGCCCTCAAATATGCCATGCCGAGCACTGACAGCCGGGTATGTAAATCTCTCCTCAGGCCTTGAGTGAAATGTATTGATTTCTACATTTGTTTACAGTATGGACGCTAATAATTCTACTCCGAGGTAATAAGAGGTGCGTATGAAATCAAGATGGCCTATTTTCATCATAATACCTGGCATGTTCATAAGTGAACCTGGCGCTTAACTTGCCTCCCTGTTTGGAGATTTATTCCAGTGCCGGCTTGTTGTTTTCGATCGTGGCAGGTTCAGCATTTGTGCTGAGTCTTATAATGCGCATGCATCATGACTCATGAGAGCATTGATCAACTGACGAAGTTAGTTATTGTGTGTGTGTATGGGTGTGCGTGTTGGGTAAAGGAGTTTGTTTTTGTAATCTCTCTCTCTCTCTCTCTCTCTCTCTCTCAGATGGAGGCGCCCCCGTTGTCTCCGTTCCCGTCGGTGCGAGCGCAGCCCCTGTCCCCTCGTCGTATCTCCCAGAGGCACTCCATCTACATCTCCCCCCACAAGAACGGCGCCTGCCTCACCCCCAGCTACACCTATAAGTTCAGCGGCAGCCCCTCCAAGGTGCAATCCCCAGCCTCATCCCCACCCCACTCCTGCCCTGCCCTGCCCTGGCCTGGCATTTAAAGGGTCCCCAGATATTCCCATAAATGTCTGTTGTGTTTATTTTTGTTTGGTTGGTCAAAGGTGAACTGCTACACAATATCAATATCATTGTTTCTGTAATATTTCATGATTTCATATTTATATTTAAAATATTTATAGCCAGTTAGTACATACAGGTTTAGATTTTGTAGCTCTAAAGAACAAAGTAATCCAAGGAACTCTTTTGAAAAAAATGATATAAAAAGCCTTTATTTTATTGGCTATTTCATAATTGAATCTTTAAAAACATGTATACATGTAAAAGTGAGCTGAGTGACAAACCACGTGTAGCAGTAACAAACAGCCTTCCTCGGGGTGATTTAGATTAGATTTAATCTCAATCTAAATTAGATTTTGTAGCGTTTTTGATGCATCATATCAGGTTGTATAGAAGAGGTGAGTAACTGTCCTGAGTGTACAGTTGCTTGCAGTGGTTTGAACCCTACTTACGTTTCCTTTCCCTAGGAGCTGAGTGACATCAACCGGATGATCCGTCAGGGTGGGGTGAACAGGAAGCGGGCGTTCACCATGGAGGGGGACGAGACGGAGTCGCCCACCAAGCGCCTGTGCCAGGAGAGCGAGGACGTACTGCTCAAACGCCTGCAGGACGTGGTGAGCGAGCGGGCACACCACTGAGCTGTGGTGAGGCTGAACCCACACTCCTGGTGCCCCCCAGACCCCTGATTAGCCCCAACAGGCCCTGCCTGCCCCAAGTGCCCCTCCAGCTACCCACCCCTCTAACAGCATAGAACCAGCACCCTGCTTCAACAAACACTTTGACTTTCTCCAGAACTCCGGCTTAGCTACTGCTAATAATCATGCACAAAAAAGACCCACAATATTACAGTCTACTACAGGAAGCAATGGGCTTCCGCTAGTTCTCTTCCTCTTGGTGGTCGTATGGGGTTGAATGATTGAGGGTAATCATCAGACTGTGGGTTCCTGAAATAACACTTCTGTACGCTAACGCCCCCCTGCAGACATCAGCACCAATCATGTCGACATGCATCTGTCTGGCGCTCTACAGTCGTCATCTGTAGGAGATCAAGGTCAAACAGCCGATGTCTCACCCTCTGAGACTACTGCTCCCAGTCGGGGGGGCAGTTCTCTCTCGTTTCACACTCTGAGGTGGGCTGCGTACTCCTTGTTTAGGTCGTTTCGTGCTACGCTCTTAGCAGAAGGGGCCTTGTCTCAGAGACCCGCTGCGGCCCCCTGTTCGACAGAACCCTTTGAGCTGCTTTCAAACATGCAGCATTTTCCACTATTGTGTAGCATCTACACTGTTGTTTTATAAAAAAATGTATTGTTTGTAAAAGTGTTTTAATTAAGGAGATTGTGTATTGTGGTTTAAGTACTCTCCCTCCATCCAATGCAAAAATGTGTTTTTTGGAGTCAAGTTTAATTCATTGAGTAATTTCTTGTCTGGAGTGTAAAATCACATTTTGTTGTGTAAAAAAAGCCCTACAAAAGTTGTAACTTGTAATCAGTGTGTGAGTTGTTTTTGTTTTTTTAATTATTATTATTTCTGCAAGTGTAGAACTTCCTCTGGGACATTTTATAATAGGCAAATTTCTGCTTCATTTTACACCTGTGCTACCTTTTGTGTCGGATGGCTCGCCAAGTCCCTTTTGAAATGTCTGTTCAACCTCTTAAAGGAAATCCTTCTTACATTTGAATCTGTGCTGTTTTAGTCTTAAACAAAATATCTGTACTAAACAGTGCCTTTTATATGCACACAGACATGTGTGCCCAGTTGAAGTGAAATGTGTTTTGTAACTAACACATTACTTTACAGAACATATTCAGCCCATTAATAAAACTTCAGTTATCCTACAGCCAGTACTACCGTCAAAGGTGACAACTTATTTATTCAATCCAGAAATGTTTGTCATTTTACTTGATGGTTGAAATCATTGTCTGAACAAGTGCACCTGGAGGATGTGATTGGAAGACACAGCCGTAGGTCACAATCCTTCCACTAGGTGGAGCCAAAAGATTGTTTTCATGGCTATGTGCAGCCGATGTACATTGTCAGCAGTAGATGCTCTAAATCAGTGTTTTTAGATTTTCAAGCAAATAGAGAGAGACAAATGTGCATCATATTATGTTGAATTTGAAGGTTTGAAGCAGGTTTGAAGAAAAGTGTGTGTGAGCGAGAGAGAGAGAGAGACCGCCATATGCAGCAATGAATGCATTGCTAGATAACAAATTACATGCGGGCTTTAATGTCACTGTACTCAATGTGACATGTAACAGGACTAACTTGAATGCTACAGGGCATCTTGCTTCTCAGGCATGTTTGCTGCGTTGGCGTGTGCATGCAGTCACAGAAATGGCTGTATTGATGCGGACGCCGTCCCTTAACCCTTAACACAGTAGTGGAAACCCTCCTCGTGTGTTCATACTCCCCACGGAGCAGCGAGGTCTCTGGGAAGACGAGCCGGCCTTGAGTTCAGCCGCCTTTGTTTTGAGCTGGGCAGGTGCGTGCGTGCGAGCATCATTTAAATAGGTCTAGATCAGATTCACTGGGACGGCCAAGACGCAAGGTCTCAGGTTGGCGACCGACTGATCATCACACGTTTCTATGTTCAGATAGTTCAACACCGAGGAACCCAGCGCAGTCAAGCCCAGCAGACCTGGAGCAGTACAGGCTAGTGACAAATGGTCAGAAAGGGCTTTAGTTTTTGAGATACCCCTACCGGAGGTAGAACTAAACCCAACAATGTTTTTCCTCATCTCTAAGAATGAAATGGATTCTTGGCTAAAAATATTTTACTGCTAAGATTGTTAAATTAACAGATATTGTTATACACCCCAAAACCAAAAAAGGACTAAAATATAGCCTGTCCGTATTGGAGTTAAGGCATATAAATTAGTGCAGATCAATCACACAAGCTCTGAGAGCTTTGAAACTTGGCATGTTTATAGTCAGGAAGTTGCTTTACCTACTAGAAAAGACTGGATGTGAATATCTTGATGTATGGAATGAATAGAGACATGTAAGCATACACCTAAAATAAGCGGACATGCAAAAAATCTATGCAGAATGTTTTCATTTACTTTGTAGCTGCTTTACCAGGGATTATCATAGAAACACATATGATGGCTTGTTGGAAAGGTGGTTCTGAATCCAACAATACCAAATATGTAAATATAGTATGACAAATCAGGGTGTTCTGTCACTCAATGTATGAGGTGTCCAAAATGAAAGAAAACGGAATACTGGCAAAATACAGTCTTAAGTCCAAATCACATTATCAGTGGTGAGAAGAATGTTGACATTCATTGTTACTGCAAGGTAAGTGCTGCTCTATATTTACATTTAATAATGATACATTTCATATGTCCCAGTATTAAACAATTCATATAAAACACAGATCCAACTGAATCAGGTTAACATTGGAATGGAACACCTTTATTAAAATATTTATATTCACTTGAATTTTGTTTTGGTCAAGTCATTACTGAATAATGGAAAATAATATTGTTAGCTTTTGTCTGTCCAGACAAGCAGTGGACACAGTGGCCTACACTGCTTACTTCACCCCTAAGTAGCTAAACAGTTAGTTGTAGAAACTACTTTCCCTAGCTAAGAAAGTACTTAGCCCTCTTACCAATTTTGCACGTGTAATTCAACTTGATTTGCATTTCAATGAAAATTCTGAAATGTATATCATTTTTCCTTTTCACTAGTCTTTTGAATTATGGAGAATGTCTTACAGGCATTGGATCCAAAGATTTGTATCATTTGTGGGAAACATTTTGAAAAGGACAAGAAAAAAGATCCCTATGTCCTAAACCCTACAGTAGAAGGCCTCCAACGCATACTTACCCTTGCTCAGCAGAGAGAGAGATGGTGATGTCCATAAAACTCTGGCTCCATATACAGATATTTCCTCCAAAATCAAAGTTTCATATCATGTAGAGTGAACTACTGCAGTAAGACAAAAATCAGTGAGCAGCAGCAAGTTGGAAATGTTGAGAGTGAGAGCACATCTGCACCAAGAAGGCTGAGTAGGGCTGATACAACATCATTTCAAATACTGAGAGATTGTTTAATTTGTGGGAAGACCAGCTCTAGATCAGAACCTCTGACAGCCAATTCGACTGGTACAGGGGCAATGTAAATTATAGGCCAAGTATACTTGCGTATACAAGGAATTTGGTCTCTCCATTTATCCCATCCATGAATTAGTGAACACACAGCACACAGTGAACACAATGAGGTGAAGCACACTAACCTGGAGCAGTGAGCTGCCTTATTACAGCGGCGCTCGGGGAGCAGTGAGGGGTTAGGGGCCTTGCTCAAGGCCACCGTGGATGTGGGCATGGGAGAGCAGTGCTCAACCACTTCCCCCGCCTTTTTTCCCTTCTGGGTCGGGGATCGAACCGGTAACTCTTCGGTTAGCCCGAACCCCTAACCAGTAGGCCACGGCTTTCCCCAGTACCAGAGACAAGGTCCTTCGGGCAGCTTCTGAATGTACATTCAAATTCTTTCATGCCCATGATCTCTTTGCATATGATGGCAAATACCATAAAATGTGCCTTGCACACTACATCTCTGAACAAAATATAACAGCAGCCATAGAAAAGAATCAAAAAAGCAGACCAATGTCTATAACAAAGCCTTTATTAAGCTCACTGAAGACATTGATAAAACAGTATTGTCCAAAGATATAAAAGTGTGGACTCAATTCTTTGACTGATAGCTATGACAACATACTAAAGACCATTGCTGAGCAAGAAGGTGTGTCTATAGTTCAACACAAGAAATATAGATCCTGGAAACTAAAGGAAAAGCTGATACAGCATTACAAAGACAGGCTTGCATTTGTTCTACGTCCTAGACAGTCAGATCTGATCTGCTCAGATAGTATGACTGAGGCATTGTGCACTGAGGAAAGCTGCTAAACTCACAGAAATAACAGTAGACTGAGACTACACTTCCACAGACAAGTCAGAGTCTTTCTGAAATCCAAATATTACACAGGGCTGCAGACATATTGAGAAAAAGCATCAGGTAGAGCATGACAGTGAGTAACATGTCAGCAGTGACTGTGTATTATGTTTCCAATGCAGCAAGTATGTACCCAACATCCTGTATGACTTTGTGAACTGTTGTGTTGATTAACATGCCCACAGAAATTACCTAACATGTGATGATGACCCAGCTTCAAAGGAGAATCTGTGTGTTATTGCAATTTGTCATGATCTCATTGAACAGAGGTGTCACATCCATACGCCAATCACACTGGGATTTCCCATTTTGATACATCATAAGTTTGGTAGTAGGTGGGAAAGCAAGACGATGATGAGCTATGCACAGACGCATTTGATAGACATCCGTGGCATCCAATAAACGGATCTGGGCATTTTTTTCAAATACGAGAAAATGAATGTTTGGTTCCCAGACCACGTCTCATTGAGAAGTGGTGGCGCTAGCCAGGCTATGAGCTCAGTGCAATGGGACACTGTTTCCTATACAAATATCAGTCAAAGAGTTGAGAGTTGAGAGTCCTCACTTTCCTACCTTTGGACAATACTGTTTTATCAATGTCTTCAGTGAGCTTAATAAAGGCTTTGTTATAGACATTGGTCTGCTTCTTTATTCTTTTCTATGGCTTCTGCTATATTTCATTTAGAGATGTAGTGTGCAAGGCATTTTATGGTATTTGGTATCATGCAAAGAGATCTGGGCATGAAAGAATTTGAAGATGTACATCTTCATCAAGCCTTTCAGAAGCTGCCCGAAGTACCTCGTCTCTGGTACTTGCGACTGTTCCAGTTGAAATTGCTGTCAGAGGTTCTGGTTTAGAGCTGGCCTTCCCACAGATGAAACAATCTCTCTGTATTGGAAATGATGTATCAGCCCTACTCAGCCTTCTTGGGTGCAGATGTGCTCTCACTCTCAACATTTGCAACTTGCTGCTTCTCACTGATTTTTGTCTTACTGCAGTAGTTCGCTATACATGATACATGATATGAAACTTTGATTTTGGAGGAAATATCATCTGTATATAGAGCCTGATTCAGATCTGTGTTTCATATGAAATGTATCATTATTAAATGTAAATATAGAGCAGCACTTACCTTGCAGTAACAATGAATTTGTCAACATTCTTCTCACCACTGATAATGTGATTTGGACTTGAGACAGTGTTTCATTTTGGACACCTCATACATTGAGTGACAGAACACCCTAACTTGTCATACTATATGTACATATTTGGTATTGTTGGATTCAGTACAACCCCACCTTTCCAACAAGCCATCATATGTGTGCTATGATAATCCCTGGTAAAGCAGCTAAAGTAAATGAAAACATTCTGCATAGATATTCATTTTTTGCATGCCCGCTTATTTTAGGTGTATGTCTCTATTCATTCCATACATCAAGATATTCACATCCAGTCTTTTCCAGTAGGTAAAGCAACTTCCTGACTATACACATGCCAAGTTTCAAAGTTCTCAGAGCTTGTGTGATTGATCTGCACTAGTTTATATGCCATAACTCCCATACGGACAGGCTATATTTTAGTCCTTTTTTTGGTTTTGGGGTGTATAACAATATCTGTTAATTTAACAATTTTAGCAGTAAAATGTTTTCAGCCAAGAATCCATTTCATATATGGGAGACCTTAGAGATGAGGAAAAACATTGTTGGGTTTAGTTCTACCTCCGGTAGGGGTATCTCAAAAATGTGGGGCCATTGTCACTAGCCTAGTAGCCGGTCCGTTATCCAGCCAGCGATCCGGCTCGTCATCCAGCTGTGCTCGAGTAAAGGTCAGGCTGGATTATGAGTGGATCAAGACTCCCTTTCAACGGGCCTTCCTCTGAAAGGAGATGATAGCCAGTCAGGAAGAGGAGAGTCCTACTGATTGAAGGTTGGGGATGAGCTCAGTGGAAAGATGTGGAAGTAACATAATCTCCTCTCGGAGAGCATGCTTTTACTAGCTTACTCCTGAGTCATATAGGAGTTCTCCATGTTGGGCTACAGAGAATGGGATACAAAGAATAAGAAATACTTCATCCCAAAGGATAATTGACTGTCACAACAGCACCATCCTGTGCATGTACACAAACATAATAGTAAAATAAGTTTAAGAAAAAAAATAACAACAATCAAAATAATAATAATGATAATTAAAAAAAGGCGCATCACATCGAGTGGAAAAGTTGTAGAGTTTGATTGCTATTGGAAGGAATGACCTCCGGTGTCTCTCAGAGGAACATTTGGGGAAGATTAGCCTTGTTGTCGTCTTATCTGGGCCCAAGCTCATTTATGATGGACTTGAAGGCAAAGTGGAAAACTGTCCTGTGGTTAGACCAATTAGAATTTGTCATTCTTTTTTGAAGTGGACTCTGCATCCTCTGGGAGGGAGAGGGACCATCTAAATTGTTATTAGTGCATGGTTCAAAACCCAGCATCTATAATGGCACAGGGGTGCATGTGTGTAGCTATAGCAGCCTACACATTTGGAAAGGCACAGTTAAAGCTGAATGATACAGGTTTCAAGCAACATATGCTGTCATTCAGGCATTCCTCCATCTAGAGGTTTCTTTTTCAGGAAAAACCTTCAATATGGAAAACATTGCCAAAGAGCATTCTGCACATAATACAACAGTATGGCTCCAAAGTACAGGAGTCCAGGTGTTAAAATAGCCTGCCTACAATTCAGACCTGTCACATTCGGGTGCATCATGGAACGGAAAACACGATTCTGAAGCCCACGGCACAGACTGTTTAGCATGTATCGGGCAAGAATGGGACATCGTTTCATTCTTTTTTTTTTTTTGTTATTGCAAACACCATTGACATTACAGAAAATGCAACACTACAACGACATGCACAAGAATACTACATCGGACAAACAGATGTACATTACACAAACACATACTGTAACTTAACAAGACATCACATTGACATGGCTTATTAACACACATAGCCACAGAAAGGCTAAGGATGATTTGCGTCCAGGATGATTGTAGATATGATTATCAGGGGAGCTGGGGGGGGGGGGGGTTGCGGGTGGTAGCTCTGAGAGTGTGAATGAGGTGGTGTGGGTGGGGGGGTAAGGGGTAGTGAGTGTGTGAGGATGGGTGTATGTGTGGGAGTGTGTGTGTGTGCATATGTGTAAGGTTGGCTTGCTGTTGGGCCAGGAGGAGAGAAGCTGGAACACAGAGAGGGATGGTTTCAGAGGAGAGGAGTTGTAATTATTCTGTTAAAGATGAGTGTAATAATAAGAATAACTGATTTTCATTGACGCGAGCAGTAGGCTGCTCGTTTCACTTCAGCCATAACGTTATAACCTACGAACTGCACAGAGCTCCTGCCCAGCTAACTGGACGTCCTGTTGTAAGATCGCATATTACCACTACAATAATGTATGCAACTCCTAATCAGATGACCTATTCACAAGGAGAATATACTTACTGACTAAAACGAGTACTTTCCTTGCAAGCAGCACTCCTTTCACTACAGCATAGCCTGAACTGCCCACGACTGGCTACGAACTTTTCGGCTAGCTTCTAACTGGACATCTTGACAAAAATTGCACAAGGGTACAAGTTGTAAAACATTTGTTTGTGTGCAAATTAATAACTTCTGTTGCTTACAATGCTAAAACGAACCTAATACAATGTTTAACTTAGTCTACAACACTACAGTCGGTTAAGACGTTCGGAAAGGCTACCGCCCCCCACTAGGGGGAAAGCATGCTAACCTCACACAATGGAAGTCAATGGGCGAACTCGCTAACAGTTAGACTTTATACATTCGTTTTACATTCAGGTGGAGTTCTGCTTGTTTCTGAACACAATAATTTGAAGGAATTGTATTTACTTAACTGCCCAGTGTATGCTAACAACTTAATTCACCCTGGATTTCCCAATGTTGACGACACATTTCTCTGGAAGCTATATTCAATGGTAGCATCATTAGGTTGCTAACTGGCTAACTTTATATCGTCAGTGTAACATAACCAACTGGTACACATTACTTGTTAAAACTATTTCCACGGCCATTGTAGGGAATGTGCATTCATGTGAGAATAAATTTAGATGCAACTTACGAGTATGTGATGTTAAGGCAAAAGGGTTAGCTTGCTAAACCGAGCTACACAGTCCGGCCATTGAAAGCAGTTCTACAATGAGTACACTCGAGACAGTTCTGGCCGTTTAACTGGAATTAGCAAAATGAGGGAACTTAATGTTACCCTTAACCTCCTTGACACACAGATAACTCTCAGTTGAAACGTGTTTGTGCCGTTTAGTGATGTTTGCTAAAAGATTTCATATTTTTATAGGTGCTTTCTGTACTCAAGCCGCTGCACCTCCATTAGATTACATGCAATCAAAACTAATGTTTTCCCCCTCGGGGGCTTTTCAGCCACGGTAACCACGGCAACTGGGGGCGGTAACCACGATTATGACTAGATGCTAGTTGCCGACTGCTAGCTAACTGGGCTACATGTGGCAAACTCAAGTAAATGACAAAACTTACCACTCTGAATTAGTCATTTCCAATCTATGGGCGACTGGTTGCTCCTCTATTTCAGATTCTTCCTCTGATTCACGCTCAAATATGCTGTTCAACACCTGTCTCCATAGTATTTCCACCTTGGCTGTTTCAGTAAGTGCTGTCAGCCATGTTTGCGTCTTTGCTCCAGAGCTTCACTCGTTGTAAACCAACCAATCAGCACGCAGGTGATCTAAATATTCATGAGCATACCATAAAAGGAAGAAAACCTCTCGTTTCATTCTAGGGCTTTTTTCTAGGGCATGCCAACTTCTTCAAATGTTTGACATGGTAGTCATGCAGTCATGTATATACATTCTAATATACAGAACCTGCATAGAATGCACAGCCTTTCGCCCTTTTTCCATACTTTTGACCTGGGGAGTCTGAATGTGATCAAAAACATTTGCTTCTCAATGGCTAACACCTTTTTTTAAAAATAAAAAGTCTACCACTCTCTACATTGGCAATTGAGAATGAGCAAATTCTGCTGGGACTGATGCAACTTTTAACCACTGCATGCAGTAACCATCTAATGGATAGACTGAGGCTGAAAATGAAGCCATTCACTTCAATGGTTCTGTCCCGATAATTGCCTACCAAGGGGACAGGGTTTTGGCTAGTTTAGCTTCTGTCAGATTCATCCAGCTTGGTCAGACGCCTGGAAATTGTATATGTTAGCAAAAGGCAATCTCCTCATTGACATCCAGGCCTTTCCCCCTAATGACACATTTGTGTGCAGAACATTGGACCTGGATGCCGTGTAAAGCTAAGATGGCAGCGGCGTCCAATTTGCATCGCACTCCCGGGGCTAAGTGCACAAGCTGATCCACTGCCATTGCAATGAATGAGAATGCTAATTTATGGCACTTCCCTTAGCCCAGTCTGTTATGTGCACATTTACAGTGGTCAATGCCAACACATGGCCTAGTAGCCACTCTTCTGAATCTGTACAGGAAGCCAGGTCAGCTAAAGCTCAGAGAGCTTAAGGAAACCCACAGAGGTGAAATTTTAAAATCCTCTCCCTGGCACGGTGTTCAGAGTCCTCCTAGTTAAAGCCTTGGTGATTTTTTATTTGAGCAGGACCATTTGCAGGTTGTTGCTGTTTGTTTACTGCTTAAACTCACTGGCATTCAGCACACCCAACTTTCAGAGTAGCAACCATAGAGATGCACTAAGATGGTGTTATCAATCAACAGTCCCATTCACTGCACTGCAGGTGACTGTATCACGTTTATGACTATTTTCCCCTTTTGTTGTCAGTGATGCATTCAATTACTTTAAATATGTACACATACACAAACACAGACTCTCTCTCTCTCTCTCTCTCTCTATCTCTCGCTCACACACACACACACACAGCTTTTCCTTCAAGGTAGTCTTAACCACCTCGGTGTATAACCCTCCAGCGTGAAGATGTTTTTTCGGAGCAATCTCAAGTTTCAGGGCTATCAGCACATACTCAGCACTGAAGGTCAGAAAGCTGATTTATCAGCAGAGCATGTTAAATGCAGCGCTAGCACGCGCACACGATCGATCTTCCTGTCACACGAGGGCATATCACTGACTGGAGAATATCTCAATTTGCTTATAACATACAGTAGACGATATAACTTATAGACTGGGAAACGGTGTAGATCAAAATATACACTATATAATCATGGCGGAGCAGGGCCCATGTTATTTGCATGATGCCACTCGTTATGTGTGTAGGGCTATATTTCAGTATTTCTATGTTGGGCTAGGAGAAAAGACTAGAAGTTCTATATTTGTAGCAGGCCTGCTGTTAGGGCAGCCATATCAGCCTGATGGACAAGAGGAAAAGAATGTGTTGCAGTCCTTCACCATTGCAGTAACATAAATGTGGCATGAATACAAAGGAAATACTGCACAGTCCCCAGAGAGGAATGTATGTGCTGAAAGGCAGACATGACACCACAATCTCCTTCTCAGTTTCAATGTCTGCACTGTTAGTCAGTTTAGTGGTAATGGACAGATTGGACACATGTTGGTGGTGAGGGGGTTTATCTGTGTCTTTTGTGTTCATGTGTTAAGAGGAGTGTGTGCAAGCACTCTCACCTGAGGCACACTGTTGTGGTCTGTCCTTCATTCATCTTCTGTCAGAGAACTGTAGCATAAGTGAAGGCATCTCTCTTTCTCTCTTCCTCTTTTTCTCACTCTCAATCACTCTAATTTCTTTGTAGTCTTTCTTTCTCCCCCCCTCCATCTCTCTCTCTAGTCTAGTCTCATCTCTCTTGTGAGTTCTCTCATCCCTCTCTCTCTCTCTCTCCCTCTAGTATACCATCTAGTCTTGCTCTCTAATTTCTCTCTCTTTCGTTCTCTCTAGTATACCATGTAGTCTCGGTTGCTCTGTCATTTCTCTCATGCCCCCCCCCCCCCCACACTCTCTCATCACTCCTTCTCTTTCCACATGGGGTTTGGCACACGTGCTGGCTTGGGTGGTGGGGTGTGTGTGTGTGTGGGGGGGGAGGGAGGGGGTTGGGGTGGAGGTGGATGGGGTTTTGCGTGACCCGTGATTACTCGAGTGGCAGCCATTTTATCACCTTTAAACTGCCTGCGTATGTGCCGGCTGCAGCCAAATATCTCACGATAAAGAGACAGGTCAGACCTCTGGCTGGTTTACAATCACAGCCGGACCCCGACCTCTGACCCTGCCGTCAGGGCCTGTCGCACGACTGATGGAGAGGTCCAGCAGACCACCTGTCGTGATGGCGTGTTGGGGGAGCCGATGCCCATCATCCGTGACATTGGTGCTGCTGGGCCATTTCTGATAGCCAGTCACGCCACCAAGCTGTATATGTCACACGCGTCTGGTCAGGCGCTTCAGGTTCTGGCTTGAGGACGCAGGGCAGTTCTGGCTTGAGGACACGGGGCAGTTCTATGTGTTGATGAGTCTCACAGGTACCATTTCATCGTCTCTCTGCTCATGATCACTTTGCTGCTGTAGGCTTCAATGAGTGAAGTGGACAGTGAGTTTATGATAATGACTGCTGAAGATGAGCTGATATTTGATGATTCAGTCACTGTCTGTTGCACAGTGCTGCTCCCTCCATAGCTTGTGAGATCAATATCTGCTCCCTTTAATGAAAATCCCAACCAGCTAACTCAATCAGATTCATTGCATTTTTCCACGACCCAACACACACACACACACACACACACACACACACACGCACGCACGCACGCACACACACACACACACACACGCACGCACTTTCCCCAACCCCATGTTTTTCTTTTAAATCAATAAAAAGTTGATCACAAAAGAAAACAGAAATGGTCTCTCACTTCTACTTGACTCCAACATAATCCCACAATTACCATGACTCAGCCTCTCTTGTGTATTAGTGAAGGCAGACGTGGTGCTGGCTTTTTAAAGAGAGCTCAGAAAGAAAAATACTGGAATTGTTTGCACCAAAAGTTGTCATATTTGTCATTTGCATTTAAATGATGCTGTGTTTGGTGATTCATGCACCCCCCCCCCCCCCCTCCTCATTAGCAAGCATTAAAAAAGGATCAGTAAGAATGGCACGAACAGAAGCCAGAAAGGGAGCTCTCTCTGTGTCGAGTCCTAGCATGTCAGCAGACGAGACCCCCTCCGTCTGCGGTGCCTGCACTGAATGCCACTCTGTAGATAAGAGAGTCATCAAATGTGTCTGGCTGCTCGTCTCCTAGAGAAGGCAATGAAAAGTTCAATTAAATAAAATTGTCCCCGTGGATACCGCATCATCCATATGGAAATCAGGTATATCTGCGTACTTGCATGTGTCAAAGGCAGAGCAAGAGGGAGGGGAAGGTGGGGGGGGGGGGGGGTATTCATGTTTGATGTGCCTTCACTATAATGACCATCCTTGTTATACAGTGTGGCTTATAGGCTACCCAACTGGCTGGCTGTGTAGAGGCAAAGGAATTGGTGGTTTTGGCTTGTAGGGTTATTGAGACGAAGTCTTGCTGTTTTACTGTCATCCCTCAGCCTCGACCTGCATGCATGTGATCCCACAAACCCTGGAGCAGGGGAGAGAGAGAGAGAGAGAGAGAGCAGGCAGGCACCAGCCATTTTACATTTCTTTGAATGTGATTTTAGGATGGGTACGTAGAGCTAACTAGTATGCTTCAGTATTGTGTACTCCTCCCCATCTGATTTGAAGAGAAAAGGATCTCCCAGTCCAGTGAATGAAATGACTGCCTTTTTCCTTCGCCTGCAAAATAGTTTTATTTTTCATATGACTTAATTTGATTGGGTGTTATGGGACAGATTCTACTGCAGATGCCTATGATGAGGTTGGGGGAGAGAAGGACAAGAAGTGTGTGTGTGTGTGTGTATGTGTGTGTGTGTGTGTATGTGTGAGAGATAGCGTGCTTTCCATATTAAGCAGATGGCTTTATGGCCTGTTCAAAACCATAGCAGCTTATCTTTCCTTTGGTATGCAAAAACGGTGCAATAAGCTAAACAACCTTAAATGAGTGTCAAGGAAATGTCACTCTTATCACTCTTCTTTCATAGGACAGACTCTGAGACTGTTTCTGTATATCACAGGTCCTCTCACCAAGTTTGCCACTGTTTTGTATAAGGCCTGCCTTCTGTAAATGCTACAATGTTGAACCACAAGTAGTGAACCTGACTTATCTGTCACACATGGCAAGGAATAGCCAACCAGTCTGTTCATAGTCAGTAAAGGTTTTCCCACTCCAATGGAATGCTTTGAAAGTGATACTTCCCCTTGCAATTGCAACTGTTCTCAAAAACACAAAAAGTAATAATAAAAAATAATAAAATTAATGACATGACATGAACTATTTCTCCATAACACAAAAGCAATTGTGGTTGTAATAGGCAAACGCCCAAAAGACAATGTGTTTGTACCTCCTGGGAACTGGAAATGACCCTCACAATACAAGTGACACACTTAAATAGGAATTAAAATGAGTTTACATTTACATTAGTGTTTCTACGTTTTCCGACAGCTACAGACTTGTTTCAATAAATCAGCACCAGGGTGGAGAAGTGCCCCCAAACAAAACTCTAGTCACAGTTCAGTAATAACTGTTTGATTATGATCACTCGGTCTAAGATGTCTTTATCACTTTGTAATGGAACCGGCATCACAATTCAGGAAGAGAAGCTGTCCAGCCATGCTTTGTAAACACCACTGTTTGAAAGCCAGGCCCAGAATGAGCTTTTCTTATAACTCTGAGTTTGCCACCATTATGTTTCATTTTCTGCTGAGCCTCACGGAACGCCACATGTGACGGGGGAAATATTGCTGTATAAATCTTTCCTCCGAGATGAGAATGAATACGTAATCAGTTTTCCCCTCACTGCATCCACTCGTCTCTTTCTGAAACTAATAACAAAGCTCATGTATTTATTGCCCATTTAAGAGAAGAGGAAAAAATCATGTTTTTTTTATTTCCATATATATTTCCCCCCTTTCATTTCTGGAGTCATGGTAATTCAGTAATCTAATTGTGTTTGACTGATACGGCTTTCGATCTTAAAACTTGCTTTTTAGAGGCTCCCCTTTATCAAACATTTTCCCCAGCCTTATTATTCGGACATCAGTGTCTGTTATACCCTTCTCTCAAAGCCACATTTATTTAGTCCCTGTGAAGTGTGAATGCATGGAGCCTCTCCTGTAGTACAACACAAGTGCACCTCAAAGTGAATACTTAACAATGAAGTTAACATGTTAGAGCACGTTCACAATCACAATAACACAGCCAGCGTAATGAGCAAAAGCGATACGCAGCAAAAGGATGATGTCTTGTAACATCACCTGCTGATAGAGACGGGTGACTCATCCAGGCTGTTTCCTGTGCTGAGAGAGTCAGCCGGTCTGGCACTTCTGTTGTAGTCTTAGACTCCACTTCCTGCTTGAGCTGGTGGAGTGAGAGATTTTATAAACGCAGACGGGTTTTAGGAAAGAGCTAAGAGAGAGGGAAGGACAGGGCCTGTTGCTCACGGGTCCTTGACTAGACTACACACCAGTCCTCTTCCACAACCTACTCCCAACACCCCCCATCTCCACCTCCACACTCGACCCTCATGTCCTGATTTACACCTAGGGAGGACCCGCCTGTTGGCTATCAATCTGTGCACCACCTTCCCCCTCCACACCCCTCACCCTCCAACCCCCGCAGGCCATTACGTCCAATCGGAGACAAAGTGCACTGAGGGAACTGATCAATCAGGCCTCTCACAGGTTCCGACAGAGTGGTGACAAGACAAGGCCCGAGCTGTCCTCAGCGCTGCCTGTCTGTGCCCTGCTCCACATAAATAATGACAGGCACATCATTAGGGACCTTATTTATCATGGGCCCCCTAAATAAATCCTCTTTATCGCTCCTGCGCTTTATCCCCCATTAAATTTTATGCGTAGGTCCCCCCCAGGAAGGAGATCCTGAGTTGCAATGAAGTTCAAGTGAAGGAGAAAGTAAGAGACAGACACACACGCACACACACGCATACACACACACACACACACACATACACACACACACACACTTATTAATTGGCACAACAAGCGCTCACATACATGTAAAGTACTTCCCCGCAGGTTCAGAATACACTTTCTGATGCCAACTCACTCACAAAAGCACCTCTCAGGGGATGGAGCATATCCTCTTATTAAGGGCCTGCAAGTTTTTTTCTCTCTCTCTGTAGCCTCATTAAGCTTAAAAGACACAGAATTACTATAAGACAACCAGTGACCGGTCCACTGCAATCACGTTGTGTGTATTTATAGTTAGGGTGTTTGACGCAAGCGCTGTGGAGTCTAATGTGGCACTTAGGCAATTTAATGTGTCTGTCCCTTTTTACCCTTGACAACACTTTCAGCCAACTGCTAAATTAGAGGGCCATCTTGTGTAGCACCTTGCAAATGTGTAATTACGCAATCTCTTTAAACATCGAAGGCATCAAATTTGTCATTATGCTATGCATAACTGTGTTCGTTACAGAGAAGGTAGACATCTCCATTACACAAGGACAATGATTTCAGTAAATTTTTAATTTGACCAACCTTGAAGTATTTTATTGAAATATTAGACTGTTTGTCATGGCTATTGATTTATCATCATGAATGTTTTGTAGTGTACTAGAAAATATAAATCGGGGGGCTGGTATTATTATTGTGAAGTAAAACTTGGAATATTATACACAGCTAATGATTAATATTTGTGTGTGTCATAAACCTAGCCCTGTAAAGCTAAAGTTGATTTGATGTAGAATGATCAAATACGTAACAACATTCCCACTGCATATAATTGAGTCCCCTCAGATGTCTCTGGATGTGTTAATAGAGATGCATTTATAATTAATTATTTTCTTTTGAGAGCACACTGACGAGAAAGAGAGGGAAATCATCTTTTTTTCCCTCAGAATTAAATTGTATTGTGTCCTTGAGAGCATTGGTGAGGAGAAAAAGAAGTACAGCAGTGTGTGTGTGTGTGTGTATAGTGTAGGTCTCTCTCTCTGTGTGTGTGTGTGTATAGTGTAGGTCTCTCTGTGTGTGTGTGTGTGTGTGTGTGTGTATAGTGTACTGTAGGTATCTCTCTGTGTGTGTGTGTGTGTATAGTGTAGGTCTCTCTGTGTGTGTATGTGCTGTGTGCATTAGCGACAAAGTCATTATTCATTTTTTCCCAATCAGCACCATCTTATTAAGCACTCCTTCCTCCTTGTCTTACCACCTGCACCATGCTGGCTTTGTGTTTTGTAAATCATTGAACTAGTAGAGAGAGAGAGAGAGAGAGAGAGAGAGAGAGAGAGAGAGAGAGAGAGAGAGAGAATACACTGAAGTCGTTTAATTTCACTCAGGTTCAATCTATATGACCTCACATTTTGTATAGGATGCAGTGATGTAAAAAATAAGTGCTTCACATTAAGGGAGAGATTTGTAGGATTAAAAAGTGCACCAACGGAGACACACATATACTTTCATAAATGAAATCTAGACCGAAGGCCTAAGAACAGATTTGTTATTATCTAATCTACTTGTCTCTTATTAGAACCTTTTCTGTTATATTCAGAGTCTTCTTATATCTTCATATATTGTGGCCTTCACATTCCTCTCCAAGGACATTTGAATGATATGGCATTGAGGACAGGGGGCATGGTTCATAATCATCATTCATCTGACTGACTAGAATCCATAAGTCTCTGAGAGTGTGGAACGCTTGAGTGCAAGGAGATGGTTTAATGGTATCCTGAAGCACAGAAAACTTTAAAATGCTTTAAAACAGCAGAGTGCAGCTCCCAGTGATCAGACATCTCTTTTATTGGCTTGCTTATCTCTGCTGTTGGTTTGGAGGGCCTCTGTGCAAGAAACTTTCAAAGCACTCATATCTTTAAATGTGAGGCCTATGATTTTTATTTATTTATTTTGGATTTATTTCAGAGGGGAAAAATATCCTCATACTGGTGAACATCTGTGTTTTTTTTTTCTGGTGCTCAAGATTAGTGGAAACCTTGTAAGATTTAAACAGTTCAATCCTATCTGCCGTTATCCTAGACTTGACTTGTTCTATAAGAGGAAAACGGCTGAGGATGAGACATCCCATTTTCAGTTCAATTAGTGATCTCTTTGTAGATTACAAAGAACAAAGTCATTGATGTCTTAAGCCATGCCGTGCCTTTTACAGAATGGCCTGAAAGGTGAGGTTCGATGGAGACTGACGCTGCAGTCACTCAAAAGACCAACATAATAGATAAACTGGACATTGCCCCTACTGTGTTAAATATCAGGAATTTGTGGGAGTGCTGCGATCCATGAAACCAACAGGAGCTGGAGCTTCACGTTCTTACAGAAGCTTTGTTTGACTCTAAAAGCAGTTTCTTGAAGCCATCGACCTCCCTCACAGCCAGGGGGGCATTGATGACTCATACACTCTGTGTGTGAGGAGAGCTGTCCTGTATATTGAGTGGTCACACTGTAGTCCTGCAGAGGTGTACACACCAAAGATAAAATGTCTGCATAGAGCACTGAGTGGTGAAAAATGTTTCCAGAGCTCCTCATTTTATTAATCAGACACAGCATGTCCTCCATTGATTAGGTGACAAAATATAGGCCTGTTCCATGATTTTTATAGACCTGCTGCATGTTCGACTGAGACTCCACTGGAAACACAGGGATGATTCAAAGGGCAACCTTTCTGTCTTTTACCCCAACCCTTCCCTGCAAAGTGGTGAAAAGGACTAGATAGGCAACAATCAATGTTGTGTGTCATCCAGGGGGTGACAAAGGGTAACAAATGACAGTTGGCAAGGCTTTCCCCTTTGGTTGATTGTGTGTGTGTGTTAGAGTGCGGATTGGGCCGCAAATTTCTGTCCGAACCCGGCCCGCGTCCGACAGAGTTGCGTCCGAACCCGACAGGCATTTTCATTTTTATGTCCGAACCCGACCCGAGCCCGACGCAGATGATGCCTCAGTTATTCCCATGCTAGTGATTAAACGTTCACGTTTGTGGATAGCCTGTCTTTTTAGCCCATTAAACGGAACACACAACAAATTGTCTACAGAATCAGATGAGCGTGCACGCACGCAGGTCACACACAGCGCACATTAACACAAGAGGCCCAAGCAAGCATAGCCTATTGAAATAGAATTCTTGTCTTACCATTGACGAAAAGTCTTAAAAAATGAACTGCAACAGTCGTTGAAACTACAGAGCCTCTGTCACTGATCCATATGCAGCATCGACGTTAATTGGGGCAACTCGAGGAAATCCTCATTCAGTTGAACGAGACGACCTTATAGCCTACCGGTAGCCTATGTCTTTACCACAGTATGCAACGCAAATAATCTTAAAATCTCCTGATAGGCTAACAACCTTTTTTAACGTCACCCAAGACTGTGCTTATGTGCATATGTGCAAAATGTGCATTACCATTTGTTTATGTAGTTTATTCTCAAAAAACAAACGTTTGCATCATGTAAAGCAGACCTGTTGGTTACCCAACATAATAAGGAATTTAAATGTAAAGCTTCCAATGCATATCGCCCCCATGTGTCCGAACCAGAACCGAACCCGACTACAATTTCTAAATATTTGTCCGAACCCGACCCGACTCGTCGGGTCCCGTCGGGCTCGGGTCGGGTAGCCACACTAGTGTGTGTGTGTGTGTGTGTGTGTGTGTGTGTGTGCGTGTGTGTGTGTGTGTTTGTCTGTCTGTGTGACTTGGTGACGGTGACATTTTTAACAACATCTCATAATTTTTCTTTTAAAAGGCATTCCCTAGGATTCAGTGTTTCGTTGAACATGAGCAGTCTTGTACCTTGATGCAATAGTCTTGCAGCACTTATCCTAGAATTGTGTTTTTCTTGTGGTGAATGTAGAATCAAATCACAACTCCTGTAGACTAGTAACAGAAACTATATGAGCTTCAAAGAATCAGAAAAGACGGAATACATAGCATGTGGATGTAATGTACAAACCCATAAGAGACTTCTTTTCATATGAAGAAAAGAGAAGATGCCCAAATATGCGTTGTTATCAATAATAATATAATATCAATAACCCCTCGTAAACAAATTATGGTTTATTATGGCTTGAGTCACAGTGTCCAGTCGAGAGGCTTTGTCGAGCACGTTCTATAAGAGGGCCGTATTTGTTGCTGTCTGGCTTGAGCCTCCCTTTAGGATTGCCCTTGTGAAGTCAGTCGGAGTTGATCTGCTTTGATTCCCGTCTTGGGGGATTTGGTTGCCTTTGATGAACTTCTGATCAGCGGATATAAGAAAGCCAAAGTCTTTCCCCATGTCAGACTCAGCTAGACCAGGGTAACTCAGTTACTTGCTCTTATCAACAACATGATTCCCTCTGGGTTCAGAGCCATTGGCTGTTACCAGAGGCACTGGTTGTCTGATGTAAATGGTGTCATATTTTCTAATGTGCCCCTTCCTGTGGCATTTATGTGCATTGATCATAAATTCATTAAGCATGTGACTATTCAAACATTAATGCACTATAAATACATTCTTTCAGATTAATTAGACAGCAATAAAGTCACATACTTTCCCAACCCCCCCGTGTGTGTGAGAGAGAGAGAGAGAGGGAGAGAGAGAGAAAGTAGTGTCTTTTTGTCTATACTTATCTGTGAGTGTGCATGTGTTTCTACTAGACATGTGGTGGCTATGCCCTGCTATGCCATCCAGTTCACTCATGTTTCCTCTGTGCTTCCCCATGGACAGTGAGAAGTTGAGTGAGGATGCCAGAGAATGTGGGGATTTGCCCAAGTGAAGTGTCTCTGCTAACATCTCATCCCAATGGAGATGGGCTTGTCAGTGTGTTGTGTTGTGTTGTGTTGACAAAAAAGGTAGTTCCAACGCGCTTCTGAATTCATGGGGCTTCACGGGAGAGGACCGATCATGTGGAGAGGGAGAAGGTTCACTAGACCACACAGAAATGGCTTTTAGTTATTGTAGTGCCCAGCAATAGACGTTGAATAAACGTTTCGACACTTCTGTGTCTTCGTCAGAGTCCAGTTGTGTTGTCTTCTAACAACCCACTTTGTGACTGCATTTCTTGAAAGGAAATCAAGGTGGTTTAGGTAATTTTGCATGTCAGTGCCATGTAAATGTGCAGTTTGCTTTGTGTAGCTCTTTGGACTGACAGCTGTGTAATATCAATAACTGGAAGAATTATGTGATATTTATTTAGGGTAATTTTACAGTATTTTAGGACATAGTAAATACAATAATATACCACAATATTATCGTAGACGTGTGTGTTATTCCAAAATATGAGGTAGTAATATGCCATGACAAAACCAAAAAGATCAAACCCGGGTTAGATGCAAACACGATCTCATCTGCTAAAAAATGGCCTTAACGCCTGATAGCATCCCCACCCACCCACACTTATTCACACTGTTGACATATCACTGACACAGATGTCACAGGGGGAATGATATTCCTGTCAAAGTCACCAAATGTGTGTGGAAACACAGGTAATAGATTCTGACTGAGAAACAAAGCAATTTTCTCTTCCCTTCATCATGATCCAGTCTACTTGATTGGTATGCCTGCTTAGCTCTTTTGGGGTCTCACAGCACTCGTGTGGTCTCTTTTACCAATCAGACATCTGATGGACGATCAGTAGATAGCATCCAGTAGATATAATCTAGACTGAGCCCCGCTAAATCTGAACTTAATTAGCCCGCTGAAAACCTAAATGTAATACAGGTGTAAAGTTAAAAACCTGAAACCCAAATCTATGAAGATGTAATTTGGTATACTGTAAGATGTTTCCAATGTCCATCAGCATTTGATTACACATGTTTACACATAAATACCTAACCATGTTTGCTTAAACTGGCTTTATTTATTTGCTAGTTTGGTGGTAGAATAGGTATAGATATTCCACCCACACCCACTGACACAGTAAAATAACCTCATTGTGCTAATGATGGTAATAGCTAATTGGTATTTGTGTGGGTGTGTGGGTGTGTTATACCTGGGTGTCTGTTTGTCCATGTGTATAATTGTACCCCATTCACAAATTCACCATGCATGAAAATCACGTGAATCTCATTTGATGGGTTTGTGACACACACATGAAAGACGGCACGCAGCAAATGTCATCCACTCTCTGATCCTCAAAAGACGGCGGCACTTATCAGTGAAGCCTCCATCAGGCCTTGACTCCGTTGTCACCCTTAATTAAGAATTCTGCTCAGAGAAGGGCTACACAGGGAGTGCTCCAATGAACATTGTTCCTTTTCTGAACAGGGTCACTGTGGCTAGCTAACATGTACAATGCATCTGTTGGGATTTAATCATGAAGGAGGGGGATTCTCAACCAAGTGCTGTTTTATGATGATGGATGAAACTGACAATAGATTATCCTGACTCTTAACATGATGCAGTTTTACATTTGCCGGTATTCATGACAAATTGATATATACTGGCAAACACAATTTAACCAAGGACTATGTGATTGCAAGATACCCTTAAACTTTTGATGTTCATGTTTCCTGACATTTTGGTATGACAGAGAAGGATCATCTTTTACATCTTGTGTGCCTAGAAATATAAAATATACTCATTAAAATGTCACCTATAGTGCAACAAGGCTTTTAATGAAATTGGCAATATGAAATTCTTTCAGTTCATAAGATTCCTAATCGACGCCCCCTTCTCGGGGAAATCACTGACCCCCCATATCTGTAATTGGAAAATAGTTCAGATTATTGAAAAATACACATTCGGCACAAAAACTGAGTTTTCATTACTTTAATATGCTTTTACATTAAATGTATTGATTCTTCACTGAATTCAAAAGATACACCTGAGTATTTAATTTACATTGGACTAGATGTTTCAGCGAATAGTTGGCAAATCTTAATTAACTTTGTTCCAGCTTTTTGATATGGAAGTAAAAGTGTTTTTTGCAAATGCGCTGACTGGAGCAGTATTGATTATACGTTAAACGAAGTTTGCTGTGCTGACATCTTCCCTTCATAGCCAATGGGCCAAGGCCACTCTACCAGGGAGGCTACAACAGGCATGCAACTGAAGCATTTAGTTTGTGGAACGCCTGCTGCAACAATTAGCTTCCATTAATGGAACTGGCTACACCAGATGTGATAGCGGCGGTCTTTTAAAACAATTTTAACACTCCATGACCGGAGTAGCCGAATTCAGTTGCAGACCCAGTGTAGCTCGGGCCTAATACTAGCCTTCACGCACTGCTTTTTCAACATATAGCCAGTATAGGTGTATAGCCTACAGTGTAATGACATTAAAGATAAATGTAAGTCAATATGACAATTGTGTAAAATGTAAGTAAATATAAAAATCAATATGAATTATTCAACTTTCAACTATGTTTTAGCTGGTAATTACGCAGATCAAAAATAATATAACCTTAATATGAATTTCAAAATGTATGAAATAGAAACATATGATATGAAGCCACATAGCACACATATACACAAAAGCAAACACACACACACACACACACACACACACACACACACACACACATTTTCATACACATAAGTTGCATGAGTAGGAGATGGAGTAGGAGATGTGCAGGACTGAGCGGTGGTCATATTTTGTACCGCTTTGCGGTACATCTAGTTTCTATTCAAACTATTTCCAAGTAGCCGACAACAACCACATCCCCCACTATAACCCATCAATGGACATATGTGTTTACAGATGGGATTAAAGAGAGTACAGTGCGGTTTACTCAGTCTTTCCCTCCAGTCACCACTAACTGATGTGATTCAGCCATGGCTCCACTTGTCCTCTGTGAACAGATGAGCTGGATGCCTAGCCTTTAAGGGTAAGTTCAGCATGAATAAAACTGAGTGCTCCCTCCAGAGCAGTTTTGTGGGGTAGCATGAATGTATGAGATCATCAGGTTTGTGCAGAAGGGCCTGTGAGATGAGAATCAATTACTGCACCATGGCAATGTTGTGTTGGCTCTTTGGGAAAGATGAGCAGCAATTAGTAGTAAGTATTGTGATTTCCTAAGGCAATTCATCAACTCTCCCCATACTGGTAATGGCCAGCAGTAACTGAAATTGTTAATGATATGCTAATTATCTTGGTCATTTCATTTCCATTACTCATATTAACCTATTTCTTCCTGTTATCAGTTGTTAGTGAATTATTGAAGTTAGTGAATTATTTAAATTGTGCTGTGTGTTTTTGGGCTATGTATGCAAGGATTTTGGTGCGGCATGTAAAATGGAAATTCATCTAATTAATCTAATTTAACATTTTTGTGAATTCTTTGTAAGACCAGACTCAACACAATAAGCCACATCACAGCTCAGTCTTAGCAGACGGAGCAACCACATTTGTGTCAGGTCTTTGCAGGTTGAACCTCATAGTTTTACCTTAGGCATACATGATTTATGGGGACTTAACAGATAAAACCATCATGTAAGACAACTTTCCTTTAAAAGTCCTTGTAATCAAATGTGGTATTTGGAATTTTTCCAGGGTGGCTTTGTGTTTTTTCTCTCCACCACAATGGTAAGTGAAAGAAAAATAATGATGTAACCTCCATTTCATTGTAACACAATGCACTATAAAAATCCCCACTGTAGTTAGGTAAGAAATTATTCTGTGTTGTCCTTGAAGTGCAGTTATGCTTTGCGCTAAGATATTAAACCTTGTACCCTATGGGTTGCAAGAGGCTTTAGCTGGTTTTAGTACAGTTGGTTGGGTTAGAAAAATGTTTAGACATGCCATCAAGTGCAAACCTAAAAGATATGTCTGACATACCTCAGTGTCATTTAATCACAGTGTGTTGCCGTGATGGTAGCAGATGCTGTTCAGTTGCTTTCATAATCTTTGTAAGTTGAAGGTAAAAGAAACATGCTTTGGCAACTTGATTTCAGAGCCACGCTCCTTTCTATGACACCAGCTTAGAGTGAGCTATGGATGTATATGGATGTATGTATGTATGTATGTCTACAGTTGTTTTCAGAAATGTCCTCCACAATCATGGGCGGATTATGAACTTTTCTGACCCCTTGGGCCCCTGGGCTTGGGCCCGGTAGGCCCGTGCAGTAATCCATCCCTGTCCACAATATATGTGGATCTTTGTCGGGTGATTCAGATATGACGCTTACATGCGGACATTATGTGTGAACAACACAGTGTGAACAGGTTGAACGTGGTTGAATACACACATGAACAGAATCTCTGTTCTTCGCTTCGTTCAGACACAAGCTCATTTACATAATATCCATCAGAAATACTACATTACTTACACTGATACATTATACCCAAAGAGACTACATCTCTGACTCTGGCTTGACTTAAAAAACATAACAAGCTGAAGGAGAGGTACATAACATTACAGCACCTGAATAAAGAATGATGGTACCAAGCCAATTGCTGTATTCTGAGCAGCAGGCTAGAGAAGTCAGGCCAGCCTCTCCTGAGGACCTCTCTCCTTTGACTTGGGCGGCTGTGAGCAATTCGCAGAGCAGAGCAGAGATGCTGGCCACAGACAGGAGGATCCCTTTATGGTCGTGCCAGGGCAGCCGTAAAGAGCAGACACACTTTAATTGCTGCACTTTTGCTTTGAAAGAAAAAAAAGCTCTTTAATATTCTTGAGCTGATCACAAATGCCCTCTTGCATAACTTCATGGTCAAAAAGCTTTAAAAAAAACTTCTCTTGCGCTTATGATTCAGTTTGTCTTCGACCGACCTTCATACTTTTTTCACTTAAAAAATACATTAACGACTCGGCAAGCAAGATAGTGGTTGAGTATTAAAAGAAAAAAAAAAACACACCCATCATTATGGCATAAGAGACACACTAACAGAACACACGCTGTGGGAGATTTACAGATTTCCACTGGTTTGTCACCTGTTTCAGGAGAGCTTAAATGCTCGTTCCGTGATGAGCCCTGCCACGTTCAATCAGCTCGACGCTTCTTCCCTGCCTCTGATGAGGGACCCGGCCGCGTGTGTGCCTCTGATTCCCTGCTCACTGATTGTGCCCCATCTGGAGCCCGCGTGTCTTACACAAGCCCTCTGTGGCTCAGCCCGACGTGCTTTATAGGGACTCTTTAAATTACCATCTGCTTAAGACCGTAAAGCAAGGTAAATTGGTTCAATTAAAGAAATCAGATAAATTGAATTCATTTAGGACTTAACTGAAAATTGGGGAGCCCCCCTGAGAACAACCAATGTAGTCGAGGCTATTAATATTTCACAGGAACGTCCACCATGTAGGCCTCTCCTACAGCTAAATGTTCTAATTTTGTTGGGACAATTTGTACAGTATATCAGAGTTTTTTTTTCTGGTCATGTCCTTCATCTGTCATAATGTTCTAATGTAGAGCTGTGCTGCGGTGGTATTGCGATATAAATTCACACTGATTATGAAACCCATTGAAATCTGTTTCTGAGTCCTAGGAGCTTTGGAGCCCTACTGTATGTTTGTCTTCATGTGAAAAGCTTGCAGGTGGTGGGTGTTTATATTCTTTGGATCCCACATGATTCTATTACCTTTATTATATATATTTTTTCTCTACCTCTAAACCCATACAGGAATTAATCTCTGGGGTAAACCAACAGCCTCCACAATCAATTATTAAACCCTAAGAAATTTGAAGCGGTTAGGAGCTTTGATTTACTGGCCATTAAAGGATTAGACCCCCCACACACGTGTGCATACATCTTCTGGATCTCTTCGAAAAATAATATCTCAAATATGTGTTCATGTTTCCTTTATTCTTCTGTTCTCCACCCCAAAGGTGCCTTGCATGAAAAGCATATGCAAGTGAATTTTCATAGGCCTTCTGTGCATTTTAATGATTGTTTACCTTGATCATTATCACACAGATTCCACTAAATTCCACTAGCATCTGGTACATTTCAAGTGGCAGGATAGTAGCTTTCCACCAATTGCAAACTTACATCCAATTTTATGTTAAATAGTGCCTTATACTGAGTTCTCAAACTGTGTCAACTGGGTAATGAGGAAATCAAACAGACTTTGTTTTAGGATTGGAATTGCAAGGTGATAGTGGTAGTCGCGGCCACTGTTTGTGATGTCATCACAGTCAGGTTATGGTATGGAAAGGTAAGATTTCAAGTTCACAAGTATTTGATGTCGTTGACTGCTTATTACATAGTAATTGATCATTTATAGTATACCCAATACCATTGAAGTGAATAATTACTCATGGATATCTATGATACTCTGCAATTGCAATTACCAGATAGAACGTATAGCAAATATTCTCATGAGTCACAATACACTCATCTTTTAGAAGTAAATTTGAGGGAATGGTTTAATGAGAAACCAGTGCAATGTGCAATGTACAAGTATATTTTGCATCCACCATCCCATTAACTTGCTCTTCTACAGCAGCTGTGGCTGTTAGAGCAGGAGATGGCTCTACCCCCCCCAATCCCCCCCCCCCCCTGAAGTCTTTAGTCTGAGTAAACTCCCTGCAGCTTGAGCAGTCACTGCTCTTAGCTGCGCCACACAGAGCTCTGCTGTCCGTGGGAGTACGAGTGAAATCAAACCCCTGCTCCTCAGCAGGAGGCCATGCAGAGGTGGGACTACCAGCCGTGTCAATTCAGTACCCATCCTCATATTAGCCCAGACAGCAGGGAATAGCCAGAGCATCCTGAGGCCATCACCCGACCCAGTCTAATCTCACAGAATCGACACGGAAGCCAAGACAAACGCTTCAGAAGAGGCAAAGGGAGCTGAGATCTTATCTGAGGGTGTGTGTATTTTTTCTCTTTCTTTTGTGGTCTTGATGGATGGATTTGAAGCACGTCAGATGGTCTCGACTGAGAATGGATCGCAGATGCTTTTTACGAACGTGGCGGGCGTGGGCACAGGGGTGATGAGGAGGAGGAGGAGGAAGAGGAAATGGAGGAGGGGAGGGAAGGGGAGGGGGGAAAGGTGTTTTTGTTCAGATGCCACTGAGAAATGAGTGTGAGAAAGTGAAGGCGTGTGCAGTGGCGTGTGTTTGCCTTGGTTACTGCTCCATTCCTCCCACTCAGTTTGATTTGTCATTTTTGTAATGGCCTGTGAAAGGAGAAACAACACACGCACACACACACACACACGCACGCACGCACACATGCACACATGCACATGCACACGCACACGCACACCCAGATAGATGGACCTCATTCTTTGGCAGAGCCTTCACAGGGACCTGGTGACAAATGGAAATCATGTTGCACTCTGCACAGACATGTTATGAATCTAAGAGAAAAACAAAAATTCAATAAAGCCTTGTCAAGCCTTTTCTCTCCACCTTGAAAAAAAATATATTCATGTCATGCGACAGCATGCATTTTGGCCCCTCCCTTTCTCTCTCATACATGCACACATGGACACACTCGTATCCATACACAAAGCCCACTATCCAACGTTTCACAATACAATACAACACATCAAAAATCAGCACAAAGAACAATCTCTCACAGTTGTCAGTGGCGTAAACACACTGCACTTGTTGCTGCAGGGAGCCACCGTTGGAGAGGCCAGGGGTGAAGTTGTCACCGGGATGAACACGCTTGGCTCTGTCCACGTCCCTCTCGTTGCTACCCATCCCATCGCTTCCCTGCGCTACAACGTGGCCCTCAGCACGGGCTCCTATGGAAATAGCAGTGGAGAGGTGGGCACTTCCCTCCTTCACACTGAGTGACATGTGATTTGATTAATGCCTCCCCTCCTCTCCAGAGCCCGATAAGTACTCAGTGTAGTACTATCTGCTCACGCCAGACCCTACACAATCCATCAGAGAGGGAAGACCAGAGAGCCTAATGTAGTCAGCTGCTGGTGACGGATGTATAGAAATATTATCTCTCCTCCACCCTCACTGCTGGGTGTAGATAGAACCTGGCAGCATGTGTGTGTATGTGTGTTTGTGTGCGTGTGTGTGTGGGTGGGGGAGGCATGTGAGATTTAGCACCTGTGATAATGTTAATTCTCAGCGGGATTTGATTTGATTTTTGCGGTGTGTGTGCTAGCTGCTAACGCCTGCCAGATCACCAAGCTGAATAAGACAGTGACTGAATGGGCGATTTTTTTATTGACTCTTTGGCATGGTGACATGAGCTGCCTCGGTGCAGACACGCTTGGGCGGTCTCCCAGGAAATGGCTTTTGTGGTAATTTTAACACAATATTTTTAAAAAAGTGATGGCCAGCAAAATAATAACCTGCCGCTCACATTTAAGTAAACAAACACATAGATAAGCCCATTTGTGACGCACGTATGAGGGAAAAAAGCGAACGGTGTGTAAATCAAGTGTTTTATTATACAAATACTGTCAGAGGTTATTCAGAAGTCAACTCCTGTTATTGAATTTTCCTGTTAATATACTCTCTTTGTCTCGGGGCCCCGAGGCTGCGTTAGCTCCACGTCCTGTAATTCCATCCGTCATAAATCTCGCATGGGCGTCTCACACGCCGACACCTCCAAACGAGACGTGGCAGGGCGGGGGGAGGCAGGTTGGGCCGCTGGCAGAGCTGGCACGCGGCCTGGAAGTGGGCGGCGGAGCCAAGCATCTGTCCCTGTCAGGGGCGTCACCCACCCCTGAGACATGGACCCCTGAATGCGGGGCCTGACACGGCCCATCCATCTGCACAACAAGGTTACGCTCAGACTCTGCCTCCCGGGACAATGGAGATGGATAGGCAGACCTGGTCTAGGTGGTTATGTTAATAAAGCAACAACATGACCCCCCTATGCCATAAAGGGCTTCTGGTTTTGGTTCCCGGGGAAGCGTAACCTTACTGGGGTCCGTGGATGGTGATCCGATGGTGATCCGATGGTGATCTCTCAAACTGATAGTAAAAGTGACAGCGGGAGTCATAGAGGCCATTTCTTCATCCCTGGTTATATTATTCTATGTCTGACATCTCTGTGCTGCCTGTTTCCAGTAACACTGCCCATTTTCTTTTAATGTGAAGCAGCTCAGTGACGTGGCTTGTAACTCAGTGACAGGTTCTCACTATTATGATCCTGTACTTTTGCACAGTAAACCTATTTAGGTCATAATGTGCAAGCTAGGATAATGTTCTTGTTTATGTCTGTTTTTAAGTAAAAATATTAAGGATTTCCTTAACTGTTACATGGAAAGGACAACTCCATGCATATCCTCTTCCAGTGGAAATAGTGACATCCTAATGGGAGATAGCTTCATGTTCATGCTCCATAATTATGTTCTCTCCGCGTTTTAGCCGTTTTAGAACAATTCGCATTCACAAAGGCATTCATATTATGCAGGACATTTAGTCTCCCTGTTTGATTTAAACTTTGGTATTTATATTGTTAGACAGAGGCTAACAAATGCTTCCTGGATGTGTTTTAAAGGTACGCTATGCAGGTTTAGGTAGGCTATTTTTGGCAACTGTAGAGCTCCCTCTAGTCACATTATATTTATATTTTACTCTATCTTGCATAGTGTACCTTTAAAGGGAGAACTACACTGAACATATTATTGCTTATGTATGCTTATTTCTATATGCATATTTCAGCCAAGTCTGATCCTGGATTTAGAATACATGGCCTTTCCAGTAAAATAGCTGATAAAGCATCAAGGACACTGTGAATGCAGTTCTTTGCTTTGCATACACATTGTGTCCTTGTTTCGAAAGGCATGGAGTGTTGGAGTGTCTGTGTTGTATTGCTATTATGAAACGCACTGCAAAGGCAAAATATTTTCCATCTGCACTGAGGTACATGAATGGGTGTTTGGAGACACTTCTGTCATGACATAGAGAGAGAGAGAGAGAGAGAGAGAAGATACGGAGAGAGAGATTTTTTGATAAATGTGCTCTGCAGAGTGAAATCTCTTTGGATGGAACATCCTTCATTGCCTTCCTCTTCTTGGTCTCTACATCTATTCTTTGAGTCATTCCTCCTGAGCTTTCAGTTACAGCGGGAGGCTATTTCTCATGTTGTCCCCTCCAAGTCATTTTTCCACTGTGCTTTTACACAGCAAAGCAATCTCTCGTCTGCCACCGTATCTCTTGTGCCAATCCCATGTGTCTGTGGATGTTCCTTCAGGTCAGACTGAAAACATTTAAAATTGTTTGCGATTATGACATCTTCAGAATGAACATTCACTGCACACTGTAGCTTTTTTGGAATCAAAAGGTAAAATGTTACTGTATCACCAACAACAAACAACGGCATCTGATCATTATTACTGATTTACCGTATATACTTTCAGATATCTTAAGCGATACTCAAACCATTGCATTGTTTATCGAAATGTTTATTTTTTAAAAACTGCTGTTTCTTCCAAGACAGACAGTCAGTCACCTTCACTCTCTGAAATGTCTGATGGGAAGCCAGCCGCCCACCATCTGTAGTCATTTATCAATTAGTGTACACAACAAATTGTTGAACTTTTCTGCATATCTCCTATATTTATGCAGGAAATACAAGCCTTAAAGTTAATGAGGTCACTGTTTTCCATATTAGCTGAAGTCTGGGCTTCATTAGCCATGCTTAATAAGGTGTAAAGGGTTTTCATTACTGGTGGAGAGCCAGCTGTCGCTTCATATGAGTGACAAAGGCCGTAGTTTACGGGAGTCGGAGGCTCCGATGGAGGGCATGATCTCAGGTTGGTGATACAAGGTCCTTCATGTTAATAGTGTCTCAAACCAGGGTCAGCACTGCAGGCCTGAGTCTTTCAGGGGTCTTGATCTCTCCAGAGTAGTGAAGTGCTGCACTGCATTTCAAAGACAGGGTTCTGGTTAACATATACAACAGCTTAATATCTTTGTTTTTCATGGAAAAGGTTTCAAAGCTTTTCAAAGAGATAGCATGTATTATTTTAAGAGGATCAAGTCAGACTAGCCTTGCCTTTTACTTTGCAACCCACACAATAGGGTTTTTAGTTTTTATTATTAATGACAAGCGCTGGCTTGTGCAATCAGAAACATGCAGTTTTTCTTATTTTCTCTTTACAAGTATCCTACTCCATTTACTTTGTATGCCAGTGTTTTGAATTGAGTGCCTTTGATAGGGCTAGAATGCTACAGCGCATACAGCCTGCTATGAATGCCTTATGTAAACCTCTGGGAACTGGAAAACAACCTCCATACAAAGAAACATGCAGCAGCTGAAAGGATGGGGCCTGTGTTGTTTGTATGAACTTGGGTCCTTCAGTTAAGAAGCCTATTGTGGAGTCTGCAGTTTATTTAAGAAATCATTAGGCTTTATCCAGCCCGTCTTGAGTATCTTCACACTGTGTGAAAAGCAGATCTCCATTAATGTGTGCAAAAGGTTTGCATTTCTCTCGGCATGACTTTGATACATGGGTTTTGGTGTGGCAGAAAATGGAACTGTGTACCTGTGACACACATAGCTTTGGAATGTGTGTGTGTGTGTGTACATGTGTGTGTGTCTGTGTGTGTGTGTGTGTGTGTGTGTGTGTGTGTGTGTGTGTGTGTGTCTGTGTCTGTGTGTGTCTGTGTGTGTGTGTGTGTGTACGTGTGTACGTGTGTGTGTGTGTGTGTGTACATGTGTGTGTGTGCATAAGCATGCACAGGTTCACCGAGCCAAACACAGCCGTGAGACAACATGCAACAACACTGGCCCTGAAGATTGATAGCCTTTCGTTGATAAGGATGCCCTTAAGGCCTAAATAAATAATGCTGTTGAAAGTAGCGCGGAGAGTAATGGCTGGTCTTAGATAAATCCACTCACCTTGGCTCTATTATTAATGTGGTTTTACTTTTCACCAGGAGGTCAATACTTCTCCAATGACACACAATCATTCCAGCCCAAATTACCACACTAATCCCCTCGGTGGGCTCACGACTGCCAGGGAAAAAAAGAGTGTTCTTAATGAGGCTATGTTCGAGAACAGGGCTTTAGAGGCTATGAGTTAATGAACCATTAACATATTAAACCAGTCCCTATGGACCCTCTGATGGCTTTTCATAAATTATTTACATTTGAACTTCCTAATAAAACACATTTTGGGAGAGTAGATTTTGTGTTGGATTTTAATTTGCTCAGTGAGTTGGAATCATTTGATTAGCGCTTGTAGGTAGAGGGTGTGTGTGTGTGTGTGTGTGTGTGTGTTGGGTCGGTCTTGGGGGGGTTAAATCCACCATATGATTGCCACAATGTCAAATGTATCCATTGTGTTCCAGGTGACCTCCCATTCCTCTCCAGCATGTGATTTCTCTCTCCCCCATCAGAGAGAAGGTCCGCGCCACTACTTTAATAGACCTCTCTTTTTTCCCCCTTCCTGCTGATGTGTGAGCTGAGGTGTCCGAACTCCTCCTGCGGGGAGGCAGGGGTTCTTGACCTCTGCCCTCTGTCTTGCCTGGCTGTCTCAGGAGAAACCCAGTCGGATCCGAGGCTGAAACTTACAATTCGGCGAGTAACCTTTGATCTGCAAAGCCTCAGAGGCAGCGGCCCGATGAATAGATTTAATTCATTATGCATACCGAATGACCATGGCAGTGAATAAAATCCATTTAACTCCTCTCTCAGGCCGCACTCAGTATGTTTTATTGATGTCTTTTTTTATACCACTTTCATTCTTTTTCCCTCTATTTGACCGAAGATTCAGCACTTTTGTGAATAAGATCATTGGAACATTGTCACATCTAAATGTCATAAAGTGTGGGGTTATGCGTATATGAGCATATTGTCTGTTTTAATATGTAATTTAACAGTCATTCATTCTATACTCTCTCTTTCTGTAATTCTCTCTCTCTCTCTCTCCCACTGTCTATCTCTCTCTCATTCTTTCTCATTTCCCCCACCACACACATACTGTACCAATGGGATGGACTTCTCTACTGCTTGCCATAGTATTTTCAAGAGCTCAGTGCTCTGTTGAGACTCTTTCTTGCATTGGGTAGATTTTGAACTAGCGGTACCCTTTAACTCTTTACAGTATATTGGCTCAGCAAGAAGGTTTTTGATCAGTGTTCAAAATATAACAGTAATATTATAGATTTTAGAATATATTGAGTGGAGTATTGAAAATCAGTGTTGTAGAGAATGTACTGCATTAGTAGTGGCCAACATTTGCTCGATGCAGACTTATTGCTCAGGCTTAACGTGGTGTTTAAAAGAGAATATGATTATTTGATGTGCTAGTGTTTGGAACAGCAGAGTCCTCATATGCCCCGTGTGGTGCTCGGACATGCTTGAGTAATAGCAGGCCTGTGTTGTGTGGTGTGGTCTGGGACTCTGCTGGGAAGCGCAGCTAACACTCTGGCTGCCTCCTCACCGGTCCCTGTATGATAATTGTGTAGCCGTGCCAAAACCGTGCATCCCCCCCCCCCCCCCCCCCCCCACACCCGACCGACCGGCAGAGCTCTGTGCCGGTGTGGAAGTTTTCGGAGCTCAGCTGGACAGCGCAGCGCTCGGATGTGTTTGGTGCCGAGGCAGGCTGCCTTGGCAGGGTGTGCGGCTGACAAATTGGGATGCCAACACCACTGGAGCCTCAGGTTCAGTGTGATGCCCGAGAGTCTCTTGGCTTTACCTCTGACTGAGAACAGGGGAGGAGGGGAATGAGCTTTTCCGATTAGTCACAGGGCAAACGGAGCATGGAAATGCCTCCACTCGCCCCACAAAACTGATTATAGAGGAGCCACAAAAGAATTCACAAGCTCTCTCAGAAGGCTGGACACCTCAGCGCTCTCCTTTCAGCCCCAGTGTGTGTGTGTTTGTGTGTGTGTGTTTGTGTGCTGTTTGCTGGCTTCCATGTTTGAGCATTATAGTCGAGTTTGAGTTTATTTTCTGAGTCTGCTTTCAGATGCATGAGGGAGTTTCTCGCACATTCCGAAATTACAAATGGTTCCTCTCCTCCCATGGACATTTGAGGAGTTTTGGGATGTAGCAATTCTACCGCCGTGGTTGTGTTCTGCTTCAAACCCACGACACTTCAAGCGAAGACAACGGCAATCTCTGCGGAATGCATTACCCCACATCGTGCCTCTGCAGCGTGGCCCAGCCTGTGTGTCAGTGTCTCATTATTAAAAGCCACATTTAAACAATTTTATAGTCGCCTTTTTGCAAACAGAAAATTAAACTGTGTAATATCAGTGTTGTGTTTTGTAATGGGCCTGAGATGTTTTGCAGGGAGATGAAACACTCATATTTCAAAAAAGAAAACACTAGGATCGTGTTATTGGAGACATGGTGGTGGTGGTGGTGGGGGCGGGGGGTGCAGCTATTCCCAGCTTAGCTACAGTAATGATAATAACAATAAAGAACTTTTATATTTGCATGGAAAGCTCTGCGAATGGCGTGGAGTATTATCTGTTATAATAATTACACATTACTCCTCACATGAGTGCCTCCGCTCCAACACTTTGCATTAATGTTGCAGAAACTGCTGGCTGAAGTACTTTGTCGATAGGGAAGCCAGTAGAAAGAGGCCCCCGTTTTCAGCTGAAGAGTCGGGGAGATGGTTACAATTCATTTCTGCAGCAAGGCAGGCGAGGTAGGCTGTGGCTGCGACTGTGCTTTGGAGGAACAGCTTTGAGAGATTATCTTCTGACTGAGCTAAAAGTAAATCAGAACAAAGCATGGGGTGATTTGAAAGCCGCGGCAAAGCTTGCAGTTCTGCCTTCTCATTGTTTGTTCACAAGATCTTTGCTGTTTCTTTCTTCTCTTTTCCCCTCTGCCTCCCTTTCTTTCTCTCTCTCTCTCTCTCTCTCTCTCTCTCTCTCCCTGTCTCTCTGTCTCTTTCACTTTCTTGTCCTCTTTTTTGTCCCCCCCCCACTATCTCCACACTCATTTAGTCTCTTTTTGTAGTATCTCCCCCTCACTCCAAACATACACCCACAGTCTGTTTCTCTCTCCTCACTCTCTCTCTCACACACACACACACACACACACACACTCTCTCTCTCCTTTGTGTCTCTGTTTGCCATACTTCCCTTTGCGCTCGCTTGCAGTCCTGAGATACGCTTATGCCATCAACTTTTTGAAAAGATTAGCAGAGGTGAAGGAAAAAAAAAACATTTCCTGCACATCTGAGCATGAAGTCTTTGCAGATGAGGACCCAAGGAGGAGGAAGCCCCAAACACCTGGAGGGAGGGAGGGAGGGAGGTGGAGGGGCTTTGGGTGGGATGCCATGCGAGGCGGAGAAGCGCTCCAACTTGACACCGATCCATCCTGCCAAGGTAACACCTGGGGAGAAGGCCCATCCAACTTATTAGCTTCTGTGGCCCCGTGTAGAAACAGGAAGAGCATATCATGAGCAAGTCTTTCAAGCGTACGCTGAATATTTTATGGCAGGCACATAGCCTCTCCCATCCCCTCCTTCTATCATTATAGTCTCTCGTTTTCTTTTTCTTTCTGTCTCTTCGGTTCTCTATCACTCACTCACTCACTCACTCACTTACTCACTCACTCACTCATTCTTTCACAGTGTCTTATTAGCAGTGATCTCTGATGATGAATTTTAATGCACGAAGCACTTTGTTCTCTCTCCACTGGTTTTTAATCTATTTTCTCATATGTATAAATTATAAAGAGTCCACAAGGAACTGCTCCTGTTTGTGAAATCTCACACAGTGCAACAGGGCAACTAATCTCTCATTCACATCCAGAGTGCTTTCCTGGAATGGGATGGTTCAGGTGAGTAAACAGGTAAGTAATGGATGTGTGGAAACCCACTCCACTTAGATTGACAGAATTCCTTGCTCCACCAAACAGTTTTGTGGTGTATAGTACAATGTGTTAATGTGTTGTAATCTAGTAAATACATTGTAATAAGCATTGCGTAATCATAGTACTACAACACAACATGTAATATGAATATAAAACAACATTATTCGTGGCAGTTCCTTGTTTGTAGTCCTAATCTTTCACTAGCTGTAGTCCATATACTCTCTTAAATAGACCTAGAGTAGTATACACCATTGCTCAGTAAAGGCCATTGTTTGTGGAATTATAGCAGACTTATTGTGTTAATCTTGTTCAATCATACCCAAGCATGTCTACTTGGACACACTTACACTGGAGCAGGGGGATGTTACAGTGTGTGCTGCAGCACCAGCTGTTGAGTGCTTTGCACTGATACCAGTGCTGGAAGTTCATCTGCCAAGTGCTGGCCATTGCTTTGCACACCCAAGTGTTGCTTTGCACGGAGATGCCAGTAGGGGGTGACAATGTGACTGAAATCCCCCACCCCCCACCCCCTCAATGTTCATCTAGCAACTCTAAATATTTACAGGCCCAGGAATGTCACAGGGACTTTCATGAGCCATGAGATAAGACATCACAGAGGCTCTGGCATTTAAATTTCAGACAGACTCACACAAAACTCATATTCTGGGGCCTATAATGTAGTCTAAGCACTGAGTCCAACTGGGTGCACTTTTCTTCTGATTGGGTCCTGATAGAATACATAACTACCGCGTGCCTTTTTTAATGATGCATTCATTGGCACCGATAGGGGAAGACTGTCCATTGATGTTTTATATCTTCCTGCTGCCAGACTCCCCTCGGCCAGTCAGAGTTGGTCCGCGCCACGTGTCCACTCTATCTCCGCTCGCGCCCGCATTAGACGGACTAAGCCGGTGACATGGGGGAGTGGCGTTAGGCTCAGCCAATCTGACAAATCCTAATTAAACTCCCCTAAACCACACAACCGACCCCACTGTGCCGTTTCTCCTCAACTTGAGTGGGATTTGCTACAAGGCTGATCCCAGGGACCCCTGTCAGTCCTTCCCCTGGGGCTCAAAGTAATCATCTGGAGAGTTTGGTGGAAGTGAGAGAAAAATAGGCATGGAGGAGGAGGGGGAGGTGGTAAGATAGGCAGACAGAGAGAGAAAGAGGGAGAGAAATGATATATATATAAATGGATGGATGACTTTGGTCCCTGGAGAGAAAGCAAGTGAGGCAGCCAGTTTGCTCCTACAGTACGTGTCTAAGATGGACAACAGGAGGCAGAACACTTCAGTTTCTTCACAAGAAAAAGAAAATCCTTGCGGAAAACAGAAGGCAGATTTCGGACTCCATAATGGTCTTTGGAGCTTAACTGCCTATTATTTGTATCAACACAGAATAAGCACCCGGGGAAGAAGAAAATGCCCAGCATTAACCCCCTCACTGCCATTAGACAAAGCCGAGTGCCGGCTTAAAGATAACAAGAGCTCAGCCGGGGAGCGCGGCTTGCCTTTGAGCCGGTCTGAATTGCAGTTGACCTGTGGAAATTAGACTGAACAGGGGCCCACACAAGGTCAGTCGGAGGGCTACTGAAATCCTCCATGCTGTAATGGAAAATGTATTCTGCCTGGAAAACTTTCTTGGGCAACCGGGGTGCTACGCATTTAGACCACAAACAAGAGTGAGGATGGCCAAAGACACGCAGACATAAACAAGCATGTAGGCCTGTGCAGGAAAAACACTCAACGGCAGGCTTATATGGATCTTATGGCCCTTTCTATTAGACTCGGAAATCATCGTACACCCACCTGTTCAACATGTACGAATGAGTTGCTAAAGGACCGGATTGAAGCAGCAATGTAATCTAGTGTGTAAGAGCATTGCATCAACATTAAAATGACCAACACAGTACATATGCAAAAAAAATACATGTCATCTCATCTCAACTATGGGCGCAGCCATGTTTGTCGTAAGGTCGTATGTCCACCTTGGGGTACCCTCAAGTACTCCGAGGTAAAGGGGGCGTGCCTGCATGAAATGCCAGAAAGCTGGGTAATTTACACTTTCCAACTCGGGCGACGGATTTACAAGTCTAAATGGAAAGGGCCATTACATGCAGAACATATTATACAGAGTATAAAAATGCTGTAGGGAGGAATTCAAACAAATGCGGAAAAAGTATCAATCTTAGCTTAGATATCAACTCAATAGCAACTTTTTCATGTTCATTGATCAATTGCAATCAAGATGCAATACATGTCTTTCAAATTGTCAATAGCATATTCCATTTAACTCGGCTTATTTATATGTGTAAAGAAACGCCCCCACACAACAGCTCTGGCCTTGAGTGAGCGCTCCAAATTCAATACGAGCACATCCATAAGTCTCTACCAATGATGCTTTCGGCGGTTTGAGCCTCTGTATTTATACCTGAGCGGCTCCTGCTCCTTGGCCTGAGACCCTCAGCATGCTGCCAGCCGCCTATGGCCATTAGCACTGATGCCAGGCGGGCGGGCGGGCGGCTGGACAGACAGGCATGCTGACAGTGAAGCGTGTCTCCGAATGTGTTTGCTGTTTTACAGCACCCTCACCTTCCACCCACGTCCCCTCTCCACCCTCTGCCACGGCCGCCACCGCCTGCCGCTGCTGCTGTGTGGTTGAGTCACCTCTACTGCCCGCGAGTGTGGAGTCAGCAGCTTTCTTTCGGCCAGCAGCCCCAACTTTCCTGAGTGACAGCGCCAGGGATGTCTATGGCCTCATTATGTGGCGGCAAGCGACTTAGTCTCCCCTTTCATTTTCCTTGACGTGGGCATGTTCGGGCTCTGGCTCTGCTTCTGCCACCAACTAAAAAAAAAAGAATACAAAAAAAAAGAGAAAAAATGGAAGGGCATGGTGTGGAAATGAGAGTGAGGGGACATTGTGCTGCTCCAGCTGGAGCTCTTTGTGGCGGCTTAGCAAATCAAACACTGTGCTTGGCACACTGATGCCGAGAGAAGGCATACTCGGTCGGCGGCGCTGCTCAAGCGCCGCGTGGCGGGTCTAGGAAATGTCACGGCGAGCTGAGAGCTGCCATTAGCTGTGTCAGGAGAAAGCTTTGATCTGAACATCCGCAAATGTGTCTGAAGGCAGGGACTCCATGACAATAGGACCTCACCTCATCACTCTACTGAGCTGTAATCCAGCTGGTGTCAATGCTTCTTTGGCTGTTTGCTTCAGTTTAAACATGACTCAAATCGATTCATCACCTGAGTGTAGAGAAGTTGCCAAAGGGATCTGTATTCAACAGGAGTTATGATCACTAAAATGTGAGACATTTTTGGTGTATTTTATACTGTTAAGTATGTGAATGCTGAGTATTCGTACAGCACCATTGAACGCTTCATGTTTGATTTTCAACTTTTCAACTTTGCATTGTCAACTTGTCCCTTTATGACCGTGTTCCTCTGTACGGATTTGGACAGTCAGGATGACATCGACAGCCATCTTGAAAGGCACCACTTTCATCTGATGAGCAAATGTGTCACTGGGCTTGAAAAAAGAGCTTACTGGGAACCTACCAGCTACCGTGGAACCTTCCGTTGGTCCAAACATCTGCGGTGTTATTAAGTCACGGTCTGAGTCCCATGGCACGGCTGTGGTGGAAGTGTTCCCTGCACTGTCATCAATGGGCTGTGTGATACTCTAATTCCGCTCTGAGCAGAAAAGCCCTCTGAGCACATGACAAACGCTTGGCACGGCCGAGGCAAGCAGATGGATGTAGAGTATGCGTGGATGCCGCTGTGGCGTCAATCGTCTGCTCGAGGTTAGGAGTCGGAGTACAATTGGGCCCTCGGAAACAATTATGCCCGTCTGATATCATTCCTCGGGTAAGCCAACAACAACCACATGGATGGCAGCAGCAACTTTCCATACGGATCATATCTCTCATCAATAGCATTAGTGAGATTTATCAATGTTTGGACTAGTCTAAGAGGTTGAATAAAGTCCCTTTTTGTGTTTTCACTTTACTACTTATTATTATTTAATTATCATTTGTTTAGGTTAACTTTCCACTGTGTACAGAACTGTTAAATAAACCTATGCTTGATTTTAGGTCAGCCAAGGGGTGTTGATAGGCACAACGCAAAATGATTGCACATACCTGGAAAAGTTTCATAAAAAAATTAGACATTACAATGAGAAATATAAAGATTCATTCATGAATAATCATTCTTCCGCTAGGTAATCAAGCGGAATGGTTGCCAAGCAGGCACAGGTGCAACAATTCTATCTTTTGAATCAATTCGTGGCACAGTAATGTAGAACATAATGTGGTTAATGTGGCAGATTGTGGAGTGTGTGTGTGTTACAATGATTCAGCCAATCAAAGACCGGAACAATCAGTTTTAGAATGAATTCTTACCTCTTTTCCTAAATGTGTGTACAGAAGTGTATGTGCATGTTGTATTGCTTGTACTGTATGTTAGAAAACATGTATGAAAGTTAAACTTTTGTTCTTTAAAGATTCTGCAAACACAACATGAGATGCATAAATATCATTATATTAGATTCATATATTGAATTTCTTTTTACTTTTCTATCAGCAATGAAGCAAAACAACAGCACACCGCAGAATTGTTCTTTATTCACACCTTGTTAGGCTCTCTGTAGTCATTTGGTAAGTGTTCGCCTGTACAAAAGAAAATGAGTAAATTAGGAACTAATTACTAAAACAACTGCGTCCTGATAGGCTGGAGGCGTAAAGCGCTGTGCAGTGGCAGCGTCAAAGGACACTGAATAACAGAGGTGAGCACTTTCCTGTGGGCCACTAATGGCCAAGGCTAATCAAGCTCTTGGTGACCCCCCCGGCCCCAAATTTGAAACAGCTAAGCAGACGCTTGAAGCCACGGTCGCTGCCTTGGCCTGAGTCCAGCAACAAAGCATATCTCTTTAAAAAGCCATATGGCAAACTCCTCCACGAGGAGACAATAGCATCTGTTCACGATTCCTTTCCACTTCCAGTGCAGGTCACACGCTCATATGTTCATAAGATGCTTCATTAGCTTAGCAATGGAGACAGTCCACTGTCAGGAGTCGTGGAACCTGGAGGGGAAAATGGGGGTGGGGGATGGCAGTGATTCTGTCCGCTCACCTTCCGACTGTCAATATATGCCATCGCCAGAGGGCCAGAGCTAAAATAGTGCCCATGCACTTGTGTCCGTGAAACCATATCCCCACAGAGAGTAGTGGTAGGCAGCAGCCTGAAATTGATACTACCAAAATCGAGGAATTGAGTATGAAAGAAATAGAATTAATTAAATATACATACTGTATAGGATAGGGACAAGTGTAAAGGATGGCACAATGTGCTCTCAAGATGAGAACTGTGTTGCCCGTCTAAAGGTTTACACGTGTATTGAACAATAGGACAGACTGGTGAAGCAATGGTAATATTACGAGAAACCACGATTAATCTGACTTCATAAAATTAAGAACTTGACCTCGAATAATTACTAAGTAGTTTATTAACTATAGCAGAGTAGTGGCATGGCATATGAGAAGAAATATATTGGTGCGTGAATTGACAATGTATTAACCAATAAACCGTAAAGGTAAATGTGAGTAATACCACTTACCTGCAGATCATTGGACATCTGGTGAAAAGGTGAGTGAGGTTTGTGAATCTCAGACCTACAGACTATAGTATAGTTCTTAGTCTACAACTATATACATTAAATTATAATGAAACCATTATCAGACTGTTGCCCACATTACAAGTATTAATTCAAGACCAAACATGAATGTGTTATAACACAACATACATTTAAACATACACCAGTCCTTTGTTTGAGATGGGGGGTGGCCATTTGGCTGCTTTGGTCCAAAATCCTGGCCTGACACAACACTATCTGCAAACTTCCACAGAGAGTAGACATATGGAATGGAAATATAATTGCATGCATTGAAGGTTTTTTTTGTTTTTTTCTGGCATGTTTGCCAACACGTCCATAATTAGGACTCCCCTCCCTTCTTTAGTGTTAGATCCCGCACTGAGGCCCCCAAGTTCCCCGTTGTGACAGTAAAGATTCTGTCTGCAGCACACATACAATATATTTATGGGTAGAGGGGCCAGACTATATTACATGTTTAAATATTCATGCATTACTGCTGGGTTGGAATTAGAGTGGTCAGTGTCAGAGCAAAGCTCAATGGACCATAAACCTGGGTCTCGGAATAGAGCATGGTTTATTAATGTGACGGCTCTCATCTGATGAACCGCTTCACATACAAATGAGTGTTTTCCATTTACCTCGGGATGATTTATGAAGTCCTGGCTTCACAATGAAAATGACCCGTCATATGCTGCTGCTTGTTTTAAAAGGGAAGGATTCGTAGAAATAAATAACCGGCTGAACATTCGGAGAGGAAATATACCAGCTTGTTTAATTACGCCGATAATGAGCCAAGGAGTGCTGTTTGTCTCTGTCCTCTGCTCAGCTCAGTTCAGGTGTTGTGTGAGTGTGGACTGAATCAGATCACTGAAGCACTGTACTGAGAGGGAGGGCGGGCGGGGGGTTACTCATGTATTCTCCGCTAGCTCACTCACGCTGGAGAATGAAAGTTTAATGTCCAAGAAAGTGCGGGAAAGCAAATGACTGGCAGGGGCTGAAACTAGATGTACCGCAGAGGTGTAAAAAAAATATGACCGCCACCCAGTCCTGCACATTCTCTCTGCAAAAATTAATCACACCTGCCAATTTGTCTCCGTCTCCTACTCCACCCCCTACTTTTGCGTATGTAAATGAGTGTGTGCATGGTGTGTTTGTTTTTGTATATATGTGTGTTTTTTGAGTGTGTGTGTGTGGGGGGGGGGGGGGGGTTCGCTTGTGAGTGTGTGTGGGGGGGCAATGGTGTGTGTGTATACTTGCCTGCATGTGTGTGTATTTGTTTGTGTGTGTGGGAGGGTGTGTGCATAGTGTATGTGTGTGTGCAGAGGGTGTCATAATGATCCTACACTTCAAATTCTGTGCAGTTTTCAACTTGTCAGCCAAAGATACATGCGATTACAATGCCTTGTTTTTATACCTCAAATGAGTGGATATGGGCTGTGTTGACATGCCCCCCAGAGACCAACATACAAAAATAATGTGGTCATCCTAGGCCCTACGGTTCTCGAGATATTCACAGAAAACTGTGTCCGGCCATCTACAGGCTGGTTGGTGTACAGTCACTAAATGTACACATATATTAATTTATTGTATGGCCCCTCCATGTACAGAATTCCACAAAACCTACATACATTCTGAGGGTGTCGTAATGATCCTAGACTTCAAATTTCACCTGAACAAAGACAAAACTGAAGTAATTATATTTGGTAAAAAGGAGGAAAGACTTAGGGTTGCCACTCTACTTGACACAAAAGGGTTGAAAGCAAAGGATAAGGTTAAAGATCATAAGGTTAAAGATCTTGGTGTATTAATTGACAGTGATCTAAATGTCAACAACCACATAAAAGCAATAACTAAATCAGCTTTTTATCACATCAAAAATATTGCCAAACTTAGATGGCTGATGTCAAAACATGATTTAGAAAAACTCATTCATGCATTTATTTCCAGCAGGGTTGATTACTGCAATGGGCTTTTCAGAGGCCTTCCTAAAAAGTCTATCAAACAGCTTCAGCTAATATAAATGTAGCAGTTAGGGTTCTCACAAAAAATAAAAGAACTGACCACATTTCTTAGATCCCTGCACTGGCTTCCAGTAAGTCACAGAATTGACTTTAAAGCACTACTGCTTGTTTATAAATCGGTAAATGGAGCAGGACCTACTGTATATACCTATCAGACACGCTTCAGCAGTACACACCTGCTCAACTCTCAGGTCTCAGAGAAACACCTGTCAGTAAAGCCTGCTTTTCAGAACTAAACGTGGTGAAGCAGCTTTTAGCTGCTATGCGGTTCAGCTCTGGAACCAACTTTCGGAAGACATCAAAAAGGCCCCAGCTGTAGCCAATTTTAAATATGGATTTAAAGCCCCCCTGTGTAAGAAATTCTCCCATCTAGTGGTTAGGAGTTATATAGCAACCAATCTCTCAAGTGCTGCCTCGTTTACAACTACGGGAGCCGTCACACATCAAAACTGACACTAGTTCTGGACTCCTAGCACGTCGAAGCATAAACTTCTCTCTGAAAGCGTAACTCTCGCCAAAATGCATCCTAGGGTGTTTTTGTGAATGTACACGAGTCAAACTTTTGTTTAAAAGCGGCCACTCTACCGAAACGGCTCTGCTGCCTGTAACAGAAGCCTTAAAAGAAGCCAGGGTGACTGCTAACATGGGAATCTCCGGTTCTGCTCTCTCCTGGTTTGAATCCTACCTCACAGGACGCTTGTTTAACGTATCATGGCTTGGACAGCTATCTGCACCTCACCACAGGGGTCCCCCAGGGCTCAGTGCTGGGCCCCCTTCTCTACACCACCTCCTTGGGACAGATTATCCGTTCGCATGGCTTCTCATACCACTGCTATGCAGACGACACACAGCTCTATCTGTCCTTTCCACCTGATGATCCCTTGGTTTCAGCACGGATCTCGGATTGCCTCTCAGACATAGCTACATGGATGAAGGCACACCACCTCCAGCTGAACCTCTCAAAAACTGAACTGCTGGTCCTCCCAGCTAAACCTACCATACACCACGGCATCAACATCAAATTTGACTCCCTGTCTGTTTCACCTACCAGGACTGCAAGAAATCTAGGTGTTGTTCTCGACAACCAACTAACCTTCTCAGATCATGTTGCCTCAGTCGCCTGGTCGTGATGTTTCTCACTCTACAACATACGGAAAATCAGGACTTACTTGACTCAAGATGCTACCCAACTCCTGGTTCAGGCAATAGTCATCTCACGACTTGACTACGGCAATGCCCTCCTGACAGGTCTCCCAGCCTGCACAGTGAAACCCCTTCAGATGATCCAGAAAGCGGCGGCGTGCCTGGTCTACAACCAACCGAAAAGGGCACATGTTACCCTACTGCTCATCCAGCTACACTGGCTACCTATGGCGGCCTGCATCAAATTCAAGGCTCTAACGCTTGCCCTCATACAGACATACGCTACCTCCAGACCGTTGCGCTCCTCAGATGAACAACGTCTAGCTCTACCACCGGTACTCTCAGGCCAATCCAAACTTTTCTCATCTGTTGTTCCTCGTTGGTGGAACACACTGCCAGTTCCTACAAGGGCAGGGACATCCCTCTCCATCTTCAAAAAACTCCTGAAGACCCAGCTCTTTAGAGAACATCTCCTCTTATAGCACCACTTACAACAAGTCTTGTTGATCCTAGCACTTACCACCCGTCTTGAACTGACACTTACTCTTACTTACTTACACTTACTTACACAGCACTCACTGATGCACTTATTCTTACTGTACTCTATCGTTTTTAAATTGTCCTAAAATTGCTTTAAAACTTAAACTGTTTACCATGTTGTTAGTCACTTTGGTTAAAAATGCGTCAGCCTAATGTAATGTAATGTAATGTTAAAAACATAATTACGTCTGAAGCACCACTTTTAAGCTTGTCCGTGTTGTCGTTTTTGGGTCAAATGCAGTTTTGAATGGGAACTATTTTTTGATACATGATGGCGTCAAAATCGCTATTTTTAAAACACTAAGAAGGCTCGACACAACATGAAACTTTGATCGAAGTATCATCAGTGTCTCTACACATGAACTCGAGCATTGAGAACATTGTTTGTGTACACATAGTTTACTAAAAGAAAGGTTTTGAACAACTCACTTGTTTTTTCTGCTCGCCGCCATCATGCCAAAACCTTTCTTTTTAGTAAAGTTTATGTGTACACTAACAATAATCTCAATGCTTAAGTTCATGTGTAGAGACACTGATGATAGCCTACTTCGATCAAAGTTTCATGTTGTGTAGTTGTGTCATGTAGCTAGCTAGCTGTCGTTAGCACAGTAAATGGAAAGTGAATGGGCTAACGTTAGTTATGTTTGCTAGCTAGTAGTACTGCAGCTAAGGACTTTGGTTAAACTTGTATATTGTTGCAAACTAACCTGAAATAACACGTTCAGTAACTTTGTGGTAGTCTACTAGTCCTAGCAAAACTATGTTAGGTTAGGTTGTCAACTGTCTCTGGGTCTAGAAACTAGAGATCAAGTGAGCCAGAGACAGATCACGAACAAAGTTATTTTTCTCTTTATTTATTTCGTTGGAAAATACAATTTCAATGTTGGATTGTTAGGAAGACATATGCCTTGTAGAAAATGGGCTCGTAACTTACATTGCTGAATGTAGGGAAATTCCGCAGATGAATCCAAGCTAATGTTTTTCTATGCATGCAGATGTAACCCACATGGATAGCCAACTTATCAGTACTAAATAGCTTTTAGACGCATGCAGAGACTGATGCGGTTTAGAGGGGGAGAATGTAACCCACATGGATAGCCAACTTGCCCATTGTGATGTACCAATAATTCTTTGGTGACCCCTAGAGGGCGCACGAGACAGGTTCAAACAATCAAATAATAATAAACAACTGCTACTACAAATTAGAGACAGACGTCGGAACGGATAACTAACGATACAGAAAGAAAGAAGAAGAATATTAATCAAAACAAGAATAATATTGACCAAACAGAAATCAAACACATTTCTTTTGACCGAAAAGCTTCAATCCTGGTGAGTCGCTAACCCCAAATAATTATTTATTATGTAGGTTGCCGTCACTTAACAAAGACAACGTTATTATCCTGATAACTGTTACAGATAAACCACTTCCTGAACAAAGACCTCGTTGGACCATCGTAACAGATCGAAACATATTAATCACTTGAATCCTGGTGAGCTAGTAATTTTTTTAATGTTTATCTTGTAATCATATTTTTTCTATGTTGTGCTAACCTAAGCTAAGCCACCTACACTGGAGACTAATGACCCTAAATACGCCCTAATGTATTTTTCGTGAGTGATATACTTTTTAAAAACCAGTCAGGACAACCTCTTAATGAGATCGATTTTATAATGTATGACGTTACAAACAATTTAGGATTTAAAACAAAAAAAAAGGTATCCTGTGTTATTCTGGGAAGCCAAAGTGCTGGTTAGCTGTCTTAGATAGCCTTCAAGCTAACCGCTCTGCGGTTACCATGTGAACCCATAGCAACCAAACAAACTGGTAACGTAAATGGATTCATGGAAATAATATTCTGAACTTTAGCATTTTATGAACTTGGTTGACCTCAGTACTATGGTTATGATATGCCTATGATAGTTTTATTATAGAAATGATTAAGAAGGAGATCCATTGCATTAATTAGTATTCTGTACAATTTTGTACAGACTGGTTTTTTGATTACCCCTTCAACCACTCCTTGACCTACGCCTTGGATACCTCAAATTCCCTGCTGTGATACCCTTCCCTGGACCATCCTCATCGCCATTCTTCCTTGCAATATTCCCAGAAATTGAACCCCCACCTTCATCCACTTTCCACCCAGTGACTGTGGTAGGATCTGGGCAAATACACCCACACCCACGGACTGTGACATTAAGGAATTACATCCACCACTATTTTTTATTTAATTATTTATTTTGAGTGCTCTCTCTTTTATTTTTGGGGTTTATGTTTATTTTGTTATTTTAAGTTCAGAGATCTCAAGGGAATTATTTATTGAAAAGTTACCTAAGTGCCGGCACTTCTGATAAACTGATATTATAGTTATATGTTAAGAATTGTATTTTTATTGTATAAGGAAAAGTGATTTAACACCATAAGTATATAAATCAAATAAGTAGCAATAGTAATAAATTGAATATAGAGTCAAATAAAATAGTATAACATATAACGATTAAAATAGATCAATAAATAAAGGGTATATCAAATAGGGTTTAAATAGACTATAAATAGATTTTAAATAGAATATCAATAATACAGTCAAATGAAATAGTAGTATATATATATATATCACAATAGTTTTTTATATTTCCACTGATACCTTAGAATAGAATAATATATGATTGCATAGAGTGAATTGAATGATATTTGAATGTTAAAATAAATATATTTTGTATTTAAAGAAGAATCTTTGAGAGTGGTGTGTTGTCTTGGGGTGAGTCATTGAACTGTGGTCTAGTAATAACCTAAACCAGTCTCCTCTTGAACCTACAGTTTAGAACTAGACTATTCCCGCACAAGCACTTTTGTTAACAAACAACTTAAAACGTTACACAGGGGACCTTTAAGACTAAACTGTTCTCAGATGCCTTCTGCTAACTGCACTGAGTTACAAAATCTGAATCTGCCTGTAAATTATTCTACCTTGTGTCTTTTATTTTGTCTTTTTAAATTAATCTTTATTTTAAATGATTTTACCTTGTGCGTTTTATGTTTTCTTTTTTATTATGATCTTTATACCTTTTAATCTATTCTTTGACTATTGCCCTTTTATGCTTTTATCTGCTATTGCTCTTTGCTTTTGTTTATGTAAAGCACATTGAAAGACCTCTGTGTATGAAATGCGCTATATAAATAAACTTGACTTAACAAACACACACACACACATAAAAACTCACACATGCAGGCAAGCAGGCACACACACACACACACACACACACACACACACACACACACACACACACACAGAAGCACACATATATACAAAAGCAAACGCACACATGCACACACTCATTTACATACACAAAAGTTGCAAGAGTAGGGGATGGAGACAAATTGACAAGCATGATTTATTTTTGCGGAGAGCATGTGCAGGACTGAGCGGTGGTTATATTTTGTACCACTTTGCGGTACATATAGTTTCTAAATGATTTCATTCATCTAGATTGCATGCTTACATGTTTCATGAAAATGTACACTAGTAAATTAGCCTTTGTGTACCCACCACATCTGCTATGGTTGTATGTGAAATGTTCTGAAAATATTTATTTTATTGTATCTCTGGTTTGCTATTTTTCTATGTAAATAGTTTGCGCAGTCATTGCTATCATACAGTATTGCTCAGTTGTCATTCAGCATAATCTTTGTTTAGGTCAAATAGCTGTGCTTTGAATATGGTGGAGAAAAGGCCATTGTTATCAGTTTTACAGATGAATGAATATATGTAGCCTACCACATGCCAAGCAAAGAAGAAAGGACAGCAATTACAGTAGTAGTATGATAATAATTTGTTTAGTGGGTAAGAGAATGAAGACAGGAACAAGGAAACACAGCCTTATGTTATCTTATCTTATATGCTTTTGGAAGGTAAGCGATAAGATGCCTCAGAGAGCTAAACAAAGGCATGTGGTGGGGGAAAAATGTATCCTAAACACTGGAAGCCAAATATTTATTGGCAGGAAAGAGATTGGAAGACACAGACACAGCAAGTGGTGCCTTTAATCTTGCTTACTGATGGGGGGCTTTTAAAGTCTGCTGGATGGGAAAGAAAAAGAGACGTCCCACCAACTTCATAAACAAAAAGGAGTTTGCCATTGCTAAAAATCAATAACCCCTATTAACCTTGGAATAGCTTGGTGGCTCAGGCGACTGTGTTTTGCCACGGAGGTAACTCGGAGTGGAGGGGGGTTCAGAAACGCCCCCCAAAATGTTTGTCTTGAACACAGCATGGCATCATATGTCTTCACAGACTTCACAGACTTCATAGAATCCCCCCAAACTGACGCCTTCTGAAAACCACATGTTTGGTGTTATATATAAATATATATATATATATATATATATATATGTTCATTTAACTGGTGTGCAGGAAACTGAATATAAACTATTGACCTTTTCAGAAAACATTGACAAAGTTTGCAAAATACCATTATTTTTATATAATTAAAAAGTTGCTGAATGCTATACTTGGCAAATTATAATTTGGCATCTTACAGTATCTTCCTCTTATAAACTAAAACCTAAATATAGCTTGATGGTTCAAAAGCAAGTGAATATGCACTTGCAGAACAATCAACATTCAACACAAATATTTGAGTATCTGATTGCAGTCTCTGATGTATATCTGCAACCTGTTCAGAATGAAGATTTAGGCTATTGCGTCTGCGGATGTCATTTACATAAAACAACGGAAATGAAATGTGATGAAGAATCACTATAGCAATATGCATCAAAACCAGACCTCTCAAGTCTCACGCATTGAGCGTTCACGCATTGAGCGTGAGACACACGCATTTCGGGCGAACTCTGAGAAACTGAGTTTCAGTTTAGTGAGCAGTCTCGGCCTTCGGTGAATGCACAGCGGAGGTGGTAAACGAGGTGGAGTTGGAAGAGAACCAACTGGAGGTGGAAGAGAACAGGATAATCAGGTAATAACTTCATTCATTTCAGTCTCTCATTAGTTACTATAGTTTTCCTACTCGTTGTTTAAGAACAATATAATTGAAGTGTTCGTTTGAATAGTAGCTTATTGCATAGCCTATTGTTATAGGTCAATTTTAAAATCATGTCATATTATATAATTATATCCTGGCCATGGGTGCATTAATCATTGAATCTGTATTCAAACATGTCGGGTAAAAAGCAATTAAGCATCCTCTCAGTCTCATTCACCCTGAGAGGAAAGCCCCCTAAAAGGTCCAGGTTAGTGGATGCTCAGAGGTGGTGAAAAGGCCCATTATTGAATTGTTAGTGTTGTGTCAAATCTTTTCTTTTGCAAATCTGAGCAATTATAAATTATACTTTTGCCCCATTTTGACTTAGGAGGGCATTGCTCCTACATACTTTAGCCAATAATCAATGCCTGCTCTCTTTTGGAAAGCTGAGGCACTGTTGGAAAACAATTAGAATAACTGTGTGATGTAGGCTGACACAAAGGCTAGATTATTCTTTTCTTTTTCTACCGGATAACAAGCACCTTTGAACTGACCACATTTCAGCCCTCTATAGGTCTTGACTTGATATGACTTGAGTCCTAGCATTAGGTCTTGTCATGCTGTGTGCAAAAGTAGATCAATATAGAATGACAACATGAGTAGGCTACTTTAGACCATTATTTGCCAAGGTATACTCATGCATTTTGTAAAATGCCCTATGAAAACTCCCCATAGGACTTTGGGTTATCCAAAATGCACACTGGCAATCAAATGCTTACTGCATATTGTGACGGATACTGGCAGGTCTTAGACCCCGCCCTGTTTGGTGTGCCTGTGCTCTCTACCGCTCTCTCTTTCTCTATTCCTGTTGAGCAGGTGTTGGTGCTCAGGTGTGCCTGATTGGCAGGACTATAAATCGCCTGCATCCACAACAGCCAGCCCCGGCTTCCTCCTCCTGGCATTTGGCTTTCGTTGTCCTTCGGCTGTTAAACCCCTAGACTGATTTTGCATGACACTTTTGGTTTCCTTTCATTATACTGACTTCCACGTTATCATTTAGTCTCTGTTAAATTTACCTTTAATTAATAAATTATCTTGATTATTATGGAATGAGCGTGTGGCCTCCCCATTCATGTTTCATGCATCGAGCCGGCATGTTACAATATGAACCCCTTATAAGCATAATCTTGGCCTCAAATGAAAGGTAATACTCTGAAGTTTCATGCTTGCATTTGGATTGTAGGCTACTTCAGGTTCTCATATGACTACACTAAATGTGGAATAATTACAAAAAATACAAATCTATACAATTTATACTTCAATTCAATTGGTGTGTATAAGATGGGCTATATTTCTGCACAACTAATATTGGATCAACTGGTAACCGACCTGGGGCTGGTGTATGCTAGCTGGTGATGCTAGTTGCGCGTGTAAATCCTCACACCCCTAACCTTAAGAACGGCTCTAACCGCTGAGTTGGAAACTTGGGCTTTTAGCTCAGTGGCGGGTGGCCCATTCCGGTGTGTGTTGAGGTGGCGGGTTCAAGGACCGTAAGCGGCTGACGAAACGACCTCTGTTACACTGGAACATCTGAAGGCATATTAATAACAGCAACAAAAAGTTGTAGTATTATTAATGAAACACCCCCATTCTCGCAACCAACCCGTCTGACCAGCCACCCCTTTAACCCTCGGACGGGGGGGGGGGTCTCACTCTTGCCTGTCCTCAAAACTTGAGAGCCCTGATCAAAACTGTCCACAGCTGAACCATGTTTTGAACATTCTCAGGCTTGAACAATAAGTTGTGATGAGAGACTATATTTACTCAATGTCAGCTGTAAGAAAATATACATATCAGAGCTGCTCCACTCTCTACATGTGAGGCTATGAGAAGGTGTCCTCGTAGAGAGCACATGGTACAGCCAGGGACAGACTGTCTTGGACCAGAACCTTAAAGGAGAAATCCGCCAATTTGTCATATAGATCTCCGTTTCTCGAAGGTCACTGTGTGCTGTTGGTATGAAAAAAACGAAAACAATCGATTTTCCCTAGATTGAGTTTCTGCAGCCAAAAGTTAGAGCTTCCAGGCAGCTACGGTGCTCTACGATGTTCATGAGTGTAGCATTGTAGCACTGTACTGCTGCTGCCAGGTTGTTTTGTCCATACCGACAGTTTGTTACTTCGAGTAACAGAGATCTGTGTGAAAAATTGCCAGAATTCTCCTTTAACCCTCTAGGCGCCACGGTCGAGTTTACTCGACAAGATGCGGTACTGAATAAAACGGCCGTTTTTGTCAAATAGGGTGTCATAATTCATTCAATCTCCACTCCACTAGATGGCAGACATGTCATACGTCATCACCGAGTCGAAAAAACGTCATCCTTCTATACAAAATCTTCCCGCTAGAGCGCATTGAATCAGTGCGAGAAATACCGGAGCTAGTGTGCGTGTGTGCCATTTTTATCAGAGCGGTATTGTCAACGTCAGAGAGTATTTGCATTACATTATCGTGTAATGGCATCAGAAAAGTTTACCCGCAATGAAGTGTTGGGTTTTCTATTCGCTGACCCTGATTCTGAAGGAGAATATCTGCCTTTAGAAAATGACGGTGATTCGTTTACTCACCACGCTTCAGATGCGTCCCTGCCTTGCAATGGTGCAGCTGGACAAAGTTTAGACCTACACCAAGCACAAATGAATCCTTTGCCCAATGTAGATGGTCCTTTGCCCAATGTCAGTGCTGGGAACAATGTTTCACGGGGTCGTAGTGTTCATCAAGAAGTTAGCAGGCGTGTTAGTGGTGTGGGAAACGAGGCTGGAAGTTATGTGGGGGTCCAGTCTTTTTACAGCGCTAGCCAGCTAGCTTCTTTGTCTTCTGACCGTGTGCGACAGTAACGTGTTGTTGGAGCATTTATCTAATGCCACTGGGGATGTTAGACGAGGTCGGAGTGTTCATAGGACAGTTAGGGGGCAACGTGGAGGCAGGGGGAGTCGCAATGAGAATGACAGTAGGCCTAGTTCGAGCTGTGCAACTTCTCTCCACTCGGCGCGCGCGCGGGAGGCAGATCAGGCTGTGCTGGTCGCAGCAGGAGCAGAGGCGGTGTGACACGGGGCAGAGGAGCCATGCATAGTTTAGTGCAAGATGATGGCTTTGAGTACTTGGCCAATGAGGAGCAGTACCAAAGTTGGATCACGCCCTTTGATCAGCCAATTGGTTATCTGGGGGAAAGAGAACTCTCCAATGCCAATTCGCCCCTAGATTTTCTATCACTCTTTCTCACTGATGAGTTCTGGAATTTACTTGTTGTTGAGACAAATCGCTATGCCCATCAGTTTTTAGCCTCCCATCAACTCCAGCCACACTCCAGATTTCATCAATGGTCTGATGTAACTGTCAGTGAAATGAAAGCCTTCTTTTCTCTGCATTTGAGTATGGGTCTGGTCTTTCCTTCATTTCACCAATAATGAGGAGTATGTTGACAGGGGTCAGCCAGGCTATGACAGGCTATTCAAAATCCGCCCAATCATTATTTTGGTCATCCCCCGGTTTTCAGCAGTGTATGGCCCATCTAAGCAGCTGTCACTGGATGAAATGACCATTGCATTCAAAGAGAAATCCACACTCAAAATGTACAACCCAAACAAACCAGACAAATATGGTTACAAAGTATTTGTTCTGAGTGAAGCAAAATCAGGCAATGTGCTACAGTGATCCATGTACACTGGACAAAATAGGCCTAATGCTGATTTCGGTGCCACACACCTTGTTGTCCGTGAGCTGATGGCCCCGTACACAGGGAAAGGGCATGAGGTGTATATGGACAGCTATTACACCTCGCCAGCCATAGCAGATGAGCTGGCAAGCAATGATTCGGGTTTGTGTGGGACTGTCAGCAGTAACAGGAAGGGGATGCCAAAGGGCCTCACCCGTGAACAGCTGCCATTGAGCAAGGGAGATGACCCAGTCTTCATGAGGAAGGGGAAAATGCTAGCTTGTGCGTGGCATGATACAAAGCGCCTCACAATGCTCTCTACACTGCATTCCAACGCATGTGTCAGAAAGCGCATCAAGACCAAACACACTGATAGTGGCTATAGGGAGATAAATAGGCCTGTTTGTGTTGATGACTACAATTCGTTCATGGGGGGTGTCGACACAGCAGACCAGAGAATGAAGACCTACCTCTTTCCCCATAGATCAAGGAAATGGTACAATAGGATTTTCAATGCCATTCTCAGTGTAAGCATGGTGAATGCCCACATCGTTTACTGCCGCTGCACTGCTGCTCCTCACAAGCCCCTGAAAGTCTTCGTGCAGGATGTCATCACTGCTTTACTGGAAGGCTTCTCCAGGAAAGAGAGCAACAAAGGCCGAAAGTCATCCTCACTGGGAGACATGCCACAGAGACTCACTGAGCGCCACTTTATCTGCCAGGCTGATGGTTACCCAGATTGTGTCATTTGTTCTGATCGGACCCGCCCTAAAGGCCGCCGTCAGACAAAATACATGTGTAGGCAGTGTGGGGTGGGTCTTTGTGTTGTGCCTTGCAATGAGAGGTACCACTACAAGAAATGTCACCTGGATGGATAGGGAGTCATTATCTCTACAGCAAAAGGCCTGCTACATAAATTCTTTTTTTTGTCTGCCATTTATTAGTAACATTGTCTCTCGTCTTGTCTCGTCATCTCACTCCTGATCTGTGCCTTGCCGTGGCGAGTGAGCTTTTGAACTAAACAGGTCTTGTCTACTTGTGTTTGTGTGTCATATGAATAATATATATAGTATGTACCCCATACATGGCTTCAGAGTGCCTACTGTATGTAGTAAATGGAAAATCTCTACAGCAAAAGGCCAACCTACCGCTACATTCATTCGGTTTGTTACTGCCATTTATTAGTAATGATTTACACAGTTTGTTTACTACTTACTATTTACCTGAGCATTCAGTATTGTGCAATACAGCACACAGAAGGTGAGGGACATTTTGGGGGGAAAGAAGTGCTGGATTTTATCATTCAAACATGTGACTTTTCATGAAAATTCTATAATCCAAGATGGCTGCCACGTCATATGACGTCATAATATGCAAATTAGATGGGGAAATTTAATCCCTACATAAACTTTGGGTCATCCTTAATATTTCTCTAATTTACAGAAAGTCTCTATCTCTTATCACTTTTAAGATATAGCCTTTTGAAATTAAGATGTAAAAATCGAACATTTCGAAAAAAAACCTCTGGCGCCTAAAGGGTTAACTTTATGTCAGAGCTATGTTTCTCAAAACCTTTTAACGCTATTATCTGTAAGTTATATCTCTAGATTATGTTAGCGTTGTTACATTTTAGCCAAATATAGGCTTTGGCTTTTATAGCTTTAGAATAACTTTTATACCAGAATCTTCGTAAAACAACAGCTTTATTGGGAAACACTGCCCAGAGCATTTATAGCAGAGCCTTGCAGATCATTAGGGGTATATGCAGCCACCAGATGAACACACAGCTGAAGTAGATTGAAGTTTAGATTGGCTCATAAATTTGGCATTGAAGAGTGTTATATTTTTAATTTATGACATTATAAATGTGATATAAAATCCATTCACCATCTCAAGTGGCCAGTTCATCCATTGAACGATCATTATCTACTCAGACTTTGTTCATGTATATTGGCTAAGAGGGTATTTCTGGATCCAAAACAGCAAAATACATACCTTGACACAAACTTATCTCAAATTAGTGGAAACTTCTGTGCCTCTTTTAAGGCATACGTCTCTCTAAGCGTGATTAAATCCTGAAAATGGACATTCACAGTCAGAGGTCACCATGGCCGGATCTAGAATAGGGCTGGGAGGGGCAATGCCCCTCCAAATATTTCTTCTGCCCCACCTAATTGGTCAATTTTAATTGACAGCTATTGAATCTGCCAATCACACTTTTCTAATTCGTCCGTCTGAATTTCGAGGGTGCTGATTTGCTAGTTGGATAGTATAAATAAGCTACCGGAGCAGCAGCGACGCGTTCCCCTACCATTCCACACTGAGTGCATCACTTGCTGTTTCATACTTCAGTAGAGAGGGCTTAGCTATATTTCCATAAAGGTTATAGGCTACTAGATGTAATATAGATTCTTGTTGCTGGTTTAAATAAAGACCTTTTTTGTATATTCTCGTTTGAATAAGGTTTGTTTTTAGCTAATGTGCATGTTCCTCCTCCCTCCTCCTCCCCTTACTCCTCCATTTCACTGATAGCCCAGTTACGCATCCTCCTTACATTGGGGGGTGCAAGCGGCCATCGCTCTATCGCAATCTCCGCTTCAGGCATTCCATGACCACGGCCAGCTACCATGCCAAACACGCGCTTAGCTTATTCACTCAGTTAGCAATCATGCCGACGGGCGAACTAGTGAAACTGTGTTACAAGCAGGGTGGGAATTTTACGGCGGCCACGTCATTGCCCCTTGCGTTGGCCGTGATGTCCCTTTGAAAATCGGAGGTTCACAGGCCACTGTGGTCTTGGTGCCCATTTCTTTCTATATTATGCTTTGCATCCGACTAGCGATTTCTATTTAGCCTATGGCCTGATTAAGCTTAGCATTCACAACACAAATTAATTTAGCCTATGTCTTTTACGCAGTGGAGAATGTGACAGTGCACGGCAAGAAAGAAAGTGCGTCCAAATTCACCCATTCTTTGCTGAAATAAGCTATACTCCGACAGCCTACTCTTCACAAAGATATTACATGTATCACATCACACGAAAGAGCTTTTTCTCAGCTTTTAAACGATGTTGACCGCAAGTTGTGGTAAACGGTTCGCGAGAAAAGTAACTTTAATTTATCATGTTACATTCTGCGCCCATCTCCCTACCCATTCATCTCGGTGGAATACTTCACAAATTTTTCCCGAACACATGACAAACCACATATTAGAAGAAACAGCAGACCTTACCGAATAAAAAGGTGTAAAGCATTCCCCTGTACAGTTAGCCATTCCAGAGTAATCCGGTTTTACATTTGCAGCAATGTCTTAATGCATGTCTCCAACTTTGGGTTTCAGGTTTCACAGTGTGTTTAAATAGTCCAATACATGATTTCATAACAGGCCAAATACAAAATAAATGTTATAAATATCGCCTAGATATCTGTAAATATTAAAATCAGCTGACTAAGAGTTTGTCAAAGTAGCCTTATTGATGACAAAATGCTTGTAGACTATTTGAGTTTCTTAAAGCTGAACTGTGCTTTAATTGTTCAATACATGATTTCATAATAGGCCACATAGAAAATAAATGTTAAATATAGCCTAGATATCTGTAAATATTAAAATCAGGTCTATGATTAACAGTTCTATATAATATGTCATGTTTGCTATTAGATACGGGTGTTAAGGTGAAAAGTAAGGCATTTGTAGGTGAAACTGAGCTGGGGGGGTGGTTGTATTCATTGTGCCCACCCCAAATTTCTATTTGCCCCCCCAATCTGATCAGCCTAGATCCGGGCCTGGAGGTCACACCTCAGCTTCTCAACTGGGACTATTTTCAGCAGTTGTGTTTTTACATTATCCCCTGCTTAATATTACACTCTGGCTCTGATGCAGAGGTAAAATCAAGGTGGTAACACTTTACTTGACAGTATCGACATAAGAGTGACATGACACTATCATAACACATGAACCCTAACCCTAAACCTAACCCTAACATGACAAAAAACGAATGTCACTTAATAACAGAAGCATTATGTCATAAACGTTTATGACTTGTTTATGACACATTCATGACAGTGTCATGTCACCCTTATGTCGATACTGTTAAGTGTAATCATAAAAGGGTAAAAGTCCTACTAGTTATATGTTCTGGCTGAAGCACTCTGCTAATTAAATCAGCTGGTTTAAGTGAATGGTTGGAACAGATATGTGGTAAGACTTTTAATTTCTGAAACCGGACTTGTCCACCTCTGCTCTAATGACATCAAGGCCAATATTGTGTATGTTAATGGTAAAATAATGCTGAACAATCTTTACATAAAATTTACAAATGCAACCCAACTCCCTAAACTACTTCTTTTCTTCACACAAGGAAAGATAATACTCTGTGATGGCCACTAATATGGCCATTTGTCTTTGTAATGCAGTCCACTGTTCTTGCCGTCCTGTAATGAACACAAACACAGGTTCTGTGGATTGTCTCACTCCGATTAATTGATTTCTTTTCCCACAATCTGGAGCAAAGGTGAGTGAGGAGAGAGAGAGAGAGAGAGACAGAGAGAGAGAGAGAGAGAGAGGTGTGGTCACAATTACCACATTCCATCAAACCTATGAGGTCCAAGCAAGCAGAATTCGCATAATGAAATAATTGCATACATCAACTTGAGCAGAGCACTCATGTATGCAGTAAATAAGTAATTGTGATGTTATTGCTTTATTGACATTTCGCCATATTAATTTCCCCCATGCCTGAACATGCCTGATGAGACAGACGGTATATTGCACGAGATGGAGGTGTGCCTTAATGATAACATTGCCTCCATAGATGATCACCTGATGTGAGTGCTTATCTATTTGTGGGAATTACTGTAATTAAAAAGATTTATTCATGGAAACTGAGTACTGAAACCCACTACACAGTCAAGGAAACAGCACACTTCAGCCTTTTTGGGGAGTTTTGTGGGTATTTCATTTGTAGGCTCTGCGTTTGTATGTTGGGCTGAGGCACAAAGACTGTGTGTTTATATTCACTGAACACAACTTGGCAGGAGACTTGCTGTTATGCTCCCCACAGTCCCAAAAATATCTTCAAATCCTATATCAATTTATTACAACCATAAGAGTAATTAGCTCAGCTTGTAAAAGAGATTAAAACTCATCTTCTGGTTAAAATAGTTACTAATAGTTAATATTTCTGCATATCTTTAAAGCAGCATGCATGCTGTGTGTTAGTCTATTATATATCTTGTATCATAAGAAGGAATGTATGTAAGGATGGTTCTGATAGATTTTTTTCTCTCTCTCATTCAGGGCTGTAGTGGAGGCTAAACACAAGTAAATGCAGTTTATCCACCTCTGAAATTTCAGGAATGGGGTTATCCATCTCTTATTAGAGTTTATCCATCTCTCAAAAGAGTTTATTCACCAATTGCAACTTTTAACATTCAAAAATCACACTATATTATCCACATTCCACATTCAGAATATGTACACTCAGCAACACTCTGGGAACCATTTAATACCACTGGTATTGTTAAACTTTGGACAATAACCTCTACCATCATCAAACAGGTTCTGAATGGCTTTTTAAAAAAATCTGCATGGCACAGTCCACCTTACCATGATCACAGAATTCATAGTTTACCCACCTCTTATTTTACCACTACACGCCTGCTCTCATTGCCATGGAAGATAGCAGTACAGTAGTAACTGTATTGAAATTTGTCCGGAGGCCACCGGAAGAAATGAGAATTCTGTGCTCTGATTAACGTCATGATCAGATCAAGTCATCAGAACAACTCATGAAGCCGCTTTGTGCGCTCCAAATGGATTTGCAAATCAATTAGAAAAAAACGATCAATTTCCTGCTGCAATTATCTCACCTATTAGAAGTTATTATTGGGTGTCTTGTTCTACATCAACTCCCCTCTGTGTTTGTCTTGTAGATGGAACTATCTAATGAAGTCAATGGAAAGTAATTGATAAAATAATTGATAAAATAATTAGACAGTCATTTAGAGAGCCAGTTATTAAACTGGAGGGACCCATGGGCTTATGTCTTATTAATATGATTCAATACTTGGGGATTATGACAAATTAAGTGGGAAGACTCAGATTACTTCTTCTGACACATTTGGAGTATGGCTTACCTTCAGTGTTTGCACTGCTTATTTCTCTTGTCAAGATATGACAACAGGATATGGCATTTATATATTCAAACATATGAATCTCCATGTTGACCTGGGGCTCAAGAACAGTTAATTTTTGAGGGTGTGTGTGTGTTTCTCCCTTTTTCTCTCTCTCTGTATCTGTCTCTGTACGTGTGTGTGTGTCTTTTACATGAAAAAAATAATCCAACTCTGTTGTTTTGTGTCAGCAACCACAGTTTGAAAGGAACCTGCTGGCAAGTAAATGGGCTGGTTTATTGTCAGTCATTTTATGAATGTAAAAAGTATTATTAAGCTGCTGGATATAATTGGGTCTGGAGTTGAATGTCACGCTTCTCCCTTGTCTAAACAAGGTTTCTGTTATTACGGAGGGCATTGTTTATCACACCATTATCGAATGTGACTATAATGACAACAACATGGCCATGATTGTATTATCACAAAAATTGCAATACTGTAAACAGCCCTAATTGATTTAATGCAGTCCCGTCATTTGCAAAAGGCATTACTAAGTTAGTCTAATAAGCAGGAAAGCAAAAATGTGACCCTGCAAGGCGAAACCAGTCGTTTTGGTAAAATTGACAAAATTAAGTTATTGTACTCACACGAAGGGTCATAAACTAAGCTTTCCAATGATATGTATATCGAGGGTATTGCAAAAAGTATCGCTAAGATAACCGCATCCAAAGTTGGCATGGTTCTCCTGTCACCATACGCCAGAAGAGGAGAAAATCACCTTTTTAAGTAAATTGTCACGTGCGATAGTGTGAGGGCACAGCTATGATTAGCCTTACGGTAGCGTGACTTTGAAGCGGATGACTGACTATAAAGTTTCAACCATAGTTTCAACCGTGCAATGAGTCTTTTTCTGCCCCCTAGTTAATACCTGGGACGGTCATAAGGTGTCACTATAGAATATAATTAATGTATTTCAGGGGAAGTAAGGGGAGAGGAAGTTCTGTGTACACAGATTGTGTATAGCCTAGCCTACTTTTAAAATGTGCTAGCCTACTTCAATGGAAAACTTCTCCTGGTCCCTAAAATGACGCCAGGATATTTCTAAAAGTTCGTACTTTTGACCGTTCGTGCCCTGAAAGGCAAGTCTTTCACATTCATATTCGGTTACATCTGCCAAGAACGATATAGAGCTGACACATTGAGTAACGAGTAATGGGTAGCCTAATGAGTAAATGAGCTCTACCGTACCGTAAAACCTTATAGCGGTGTGGACAAAGGTAATGACTGCTAATGTGTTGAATCTTCACCTAAATAAAGTAAGGGTTTAACAGTCAAAACCTATGTTTATCCGTGAAATTTGTTCACAATATGAAAGTGTACACTGTATACAGCCAAATTACGCGAAAACATGAAATTCGACATTTTAACCTGTACGCTTGTTTATCGTGGATTTTCTCAAAATAGCACCGTGTGCAAAATGACTGGTTTCGCCTTGCAGGGTCACAAATGTGTTCACTCTTGAAGTTTTAATATTTTGCTGATATTTTCATTATTGTTGAAATGTGTTTATGTTTTGTTATAAAGCAGTTATTACATTGGCAAATAATGTCAATCTCTTCGCAGTTCATCTCTGGTGACCATATCTAACAAGAGTTCTAACTTCATTGAGTAATTCAGTATTGAGTCTCTACCATTAATTCATTATGTGAAGACACCCATCCTCTGTTCGCAGTTGTATAGAGATTAATTTGCTGTCTGCACCCGTAGGGGTTACTGAACCAACCCAAGAGGCTACACCTGCAATCTCAGGCTATGAACGCTCTCATGCTTTCATCATCAAAAGCTGTTTTCAAGTTGACTTTTTATTTAATATTGTAAACTGGAATTCCCCTGGAGAAGATTTCTTCTAAACACCTTTGATGTTTCCATCCTGTTGATATCCACATCAATAAATGAATGGGGAGAAGTCATGAGGGGGATATTGGGGGTAAATCTCAGTATTTGCCCCATCCTATTATTATTTATCCTCCTCTGATCACATCTGCTTCAATCCTTCCTTGCACAGACTCTAAAAAAATGTTCAGGTTCAACTTTCAACATTCACAATTTAGTGAACAGGAACATGCGGAACATGCTTAGTAATCCAGTTGGCATACATGTATTTGTAGCATTTGACATTTGATTTTTCCCAGTGACTAGATGATTAATGTCAAGATCAAACAAATAGGTTTGCCCCCTTGATCAGCACTGACATTCAATACAGCAGAAACATGGATATTAAAATCTACAAGAGTGCCACAACAGCAAAAATGAGCTTTGGGGATAGGAAGCTTACCATTTCCCAAGGTCAGTCCAAAGGCAAGCCGATATGCATACCCTGAGGGCAAGAATGAGAAACATTGTCACGAATTTGAACCTGCTTGCCTTTGATTTGTTGAATGTCACCGTCTTTCTCGGTTTCCCTGGATTATCAAAACAAGAAAAAGAAATTTGGTGTCTTTGTCTCCTGTCCTTATTTGTTCTTTTTATTGGAGCAAAAGGCTCACTAACTGACAACGATCAGTCCACATCTCCATCACCTGGGAAGGCTGCGAACCCCCTTGAACTTTGCGGATTAATTTATGCAGATTGGCTGACTCCTCATTCGCAGGGAAGTCATCCAAGACCGGGCTATCTGATTACATTAGAGCGGCTAAAGCAAAGAACAAAGGTGTCGGCGCAGAGTCCGAGGGGAGACTGAGGTAATCAAACCTCATAAACCAGGGGAGCCTTTCTCCTCTACAGTGGCTCCTAATGAGGAGAACCGTCCACCGCTCGGCCAGTCACCAGGGAACAGGGCCTAGTGGAGATAGGAGACAAATGAAGGAGAATGCAGCGGGTATACAGACAGATAGCAGGGAGGATGGAGCAAACTCTCCACACTTAGTGATTTATTCAACGTTTGCAAAACAGGCCCAGCTGATATCAAATTCACACTGAACAGCTTTTGAGTGGTTGAATGAAACTGTCTGTGAGGCAGTTCAAACTGAATACATGTAAGTGTCCAGGTAAATTGACATTTCGGTATCATATGGACAGAGGACATAATGAGCTTATGATATCCTGGTCAAAGTCATATCTTGAATTGTTGTCAAGATACAGAATTTTTAACTAGACTGCATTTCCGGCAGGAACTGCGAAAGTGTGCTTGCCCTGGGCCGGTCACCAACGTGAGCAGACAGTGGCATACGCTATGCTGAACCTGGCTTGATCCAAGCATTCTAACAGTGCCTATCAGTGTTGGAGCAGTGGCAATATCTCAAAAGCTCTAGGAGAGGGCTATACAACTTCGGGGTGAATGCGGTTCGTTGGATTTTACCTGTGGCCTGCCTTCGAATTTAGCTTCTATGACTAAGATCAAATCAATAAAATAGAACGACAGCAGTGATTGGCTGCAAAAATAAACAATGTTACGTGTCTTGCGCCTCTCAAACTGGGCTACAGAAGAATTGAAATTATGAAATATGACCAAGGCATTAAAATGCTGCTTGTTTGTCAGGATACTTTTTCACTGATTTATTTTAAGAAAATATGAGCTATGAGTGTGAATGTTATATATTCCATCCCCTAATTATGTTTTACTGGTTTATTTGACAAATAATCTATGGATTTGCTCTATAAAGACCTTATGTCTGTTTGGGATTATTTTGAGAGCCTGGGATTGTTTTGAGAGCATCTGTATCTCAGATGTATCTCAGAATAAAGGAATAAAGGAATACTTCATATGACTCTAAACCACCTTCTGTAAATCAACTGTATACTACTGTTTACATTGCACTATATTTCTTGTCCCTGTATATTTCATCCCCTTTCTATACTTTGCATCACATTACATGTATACATGCATCACAGCTAAGATCTTTGGTTGCTATGAAGGCCAGTCGTTCTAAATGGATGGTTGGTATGGCCAAAGGCCAGTTCTATCTCTGCCGTTGTTAAGCGGGCATATCCTAGAATTCTGATTAAGTTATTTTATTTGAAACATCTCTATTTTACTTAGCCTACTTCCATACAGTGAGTCCCATTAAGAAGTGGCCAATTAATTCGCGCTTACCGTGATTCACGCAGCAACATTATTAAATTCATCTGTCACCATATGCCTACGTTTGCAAAGAGGAGAACATTTTAATTTGATTCACAATGAAACGTTACATTTAATGTACATGTTGACAATGAGTAGGCTAGTTTTGGTTGTTGTTGGTGGTGTTATTGCATCCCTTAGTTATGCCTACAATGCAACATTGTTCCCTCGTGATTGGAAGCTCCTGTAGACGCATTTCAAAACATTGCGATGTGAAATGCCACCACAAAAAACTGTTTGTGAATCGACAAGAGACATTGTGCATACTTGGAAGGCTTTGTGATAGAAGTACAGCTGCAAAGGTGAAAGGTGATAGTTACCAAATACCTGTGGGTGGTTTGCCAAATGCTGGAAACTTTTGGAATGTTTTCTTTTTTTTTTAGCTTCTGCACCCTCACATTGGAGTCCCGAGTTCATATACAAAATTTGGTATCGATATGTGACAGTGTTCCTGAGATATGGACAACTTCCTGTTTCGGAGCTTTGCCGCCGATTTAGTTTGGCTGTGACGGGCAAACGCTTCTGAAAATCAAAAATCCTTTCTGTAACTTTTGTGAGGCTTGGTCAAAGGATCATGTACGTCAAGTTTTGTGAAGTTCGGACCAAATTTGTGACCTGTGAAACTTTAGTTTCGCTTTCTATTCAATATGGCGGAAGAATGACAAGGGTCAGTGACATCATTTTCAATTTCCACACTACACCGGTTCCGGGCCGGCCGTTCCAGAGTTGGACCGGTGGCGATGTCTCAAAAGGTCTAGGAGCAGGAGCTGAACAAAAATTGGGCTTACAGGAATAAGAAAACTTAAGAAGAACAATAAGTGTACTGCTTTGTAAGCACACTTACAGTGCTGGCCAAAAGTATTGGCACCCATGCTAAAGTTGACTGAAAAGAGGAATATAAAATCATCTTTTGGAAATTGATCTTAATGCTTAAAGTGAAAAATGAGGAAATATCTAACCTTTAAGGACACCAATTTTCTTAGTGAATGAATAATGTATCATAAATAAATAAATGTTCTTCCTTAAAATACAGGGGTCATAAGTATTGGCACCCCTATGTTAAATTCCCATAGAGACAGGCAGATTTTTATTTTTAAAAGCCAGTTATTTTATGGATCCAGAATACTGTGCATCCTGATAAAGTTACCTTGGCCTTTGGAATTAAAATAGCCCCACATCATCACATACCCTTCACCATACCTAGAGATTGGCATGGGTGTTATTTCAGTTAGCCTATTAGCTGGTTTGATGCTCATTGAGCTCAATGCACAGTATTCTGGATCCATGAAATAAATAAATAAATGTTCTTCCTTAAAATACAGGGGTCATAAGTATTGGCACCCCTATGTTAAATTCCCATAGAGACAGGCAGATTTTTATTTTTAAAGGCCAGTTATTTCATGGATCCAGAATACTGTGCATTGAGCTCAATGAGCATCAAACCAGCTAATAGGCTAACTGAAATAACACCCATGCCAATCTCTAGGTATGGTGAAGGGTATGTGATGATGTGGGGCTATTTTAATTCCAAAGGCCAAGGTAACTTTATCAGGATGCACAGTATTCTGGATCCATAAAATAACTGGCTTTTAAAAATAAAAATCTGCCTGTCTCTATGGGAATTTAACATAGGGGTGCCAATACTTATGACCCCTGTATTTTAAGGAAGAACATTTATTTATTTATGATACATTATTCATTCACTAAGAAAATTGGTGTCCTTAAAGGTTAGATATTTCCTCATTTTTCACTTAAGGCATTAAGATCAATTTCCAAAAGATGATTTTATATTCCTCTTTTCAGTCAACTTTAGCATGGGTGCCAATACTTTTGGCCAGCACTGTAATTATGGCCTCCCGCCATCTTTTTCCAATTGGAAAACTGAGAAAATTGCATTTGAAGTTACAGATTACAGGCAGGTAGAGGTAGGTTTTGCCCACTTGAATAATATTTTTGTAACTTTACATTGTTGTCTTGACTATGAAACTTAGGGAAATTAATTTTGAGTGCCTTTTCTTTCATATAACACCGAAAAAGAAAAAAATATATTCATGCCCTGATGAAGGCCAATATGGCCGTAACGCATAGGCCCATGTGCTTTTAACCAGTTCTTGCCATGTTAAATTAAAGGCTTTTTTATACCTTTTCAACTTCAGAGTGACTGTAATTTCTCTTTTTTAGAAAAAAATATATTTTCAATGGTATTTGAAGTAATCGGCCTGTATCTCAAAATTAGAATGTGTAACTTATGACTCATTTTGTCAGACCGAACCTGCATTCTGCCTTCATAGCCAGGCCTTCAGAAGGAAGCTATACACCTGCCATGGCAGCGCACATCTTCAGTGAGTTTCACTTGGGGGAAAAAATAGTGTAGAATAATAAATCCTAAAAGCGGTCATATTTTAAATCTCTATGGTAGTTCAAGTTATCACAAGAGGCTGGAAATCTATTGGTATAAACGGCTTTTGTTTTCAGAATCATATAGTGCTGTGAGCAGTTAAGGAGATGGAGATCTCCAGGTCCTCTCACCATGCCCCTCCACTAGTTTTGTTGTACAAATGTTGGACATTGTTTGAGATTGATCAGGACCAAATGAATGCCCTCCCAGCCTTGTCCATTTAGGCATTTCTAATTGTCAGAGGGGTTTCGCAGGAAAACTTTAGAGACTTAATTTATCCCACTGTTTAGTGAGGCTGCAAATCGCGTCATTATCACAATTTTATTGCAGTCTCCAAAGTCAATCCCCACTGCTATTGAGTGACCATTTGTACCTCATCCGAACGGATTTCGTTTCCCCTTTCTACTCTGCGGTTATTCCATCCCCCTGATTGCTTTCTCCCGACTGGAGATGAAGAGCAATTGGATTCAGTAAAGGTGATCAGAGAGAAAAGTTAAGTTGCACGTCTCAAAGTCACTGAAAAAAGATTGGAAGGAGTAACATAACATCTCACTCACCGAGGACTTGCAAGTTTTCCACTCTTTGTTGACTGCTCTGATGTAATAGCATGAAAATGACTATTTCTGGTTCTCACTCTTGTGAGTCAATGTAGAGTCACACATAACGTAAACAGAATGTTGCAACATTGTTTAATGCCTAGGTGAAATTAACTCATATTAAATAGATCTAATTGGATTTTCAGACTTGTCTTATGTCAGAGATAGTGTCTGATAGTATTATACCAACCAGACTCTGCCATCATGCTGCAGTCTTGATGCATCTTTAAGCTTACTTCGGAACACACCAGGTTATATTATGTGAATTTTGCTTGTGGTATCAAACTACCACTATTCCATAAAAAGACTATACTCCAATATACTACTCAATACTACTCAATTACTTTGAGACATAGATCTAGCACTATCATTATTAAATCCCCTCTAGGGCTACTGATGTTTAACGTTACAGAAAAATAAAATCAAACCCTCTGTAAATACACAGGGAGAGTGTATGTTTGTGTGGGAAGACCATTGTTTTAATAACTGCAATCTGTTATAAATATCTCGCTGTATTTCAGATAATTTCCCCTGCCAGTCATTGGCAGACGGTAGTGACAGTGTCTGCCGATGGAATCCACAAAGTCAAGGTCAGTTCTCTCTTCCAGCTTGTGTGCTTGTGTGACTGTTGCCATTTTTGATCTCTGTTTTCTCTGAAGCCCTAGTCTGCTCTGCGTTGTGCACAGCATTCATCAAAGTTGCACAGCTGTTAGAATGTGGTGGGGAAAAATAAATAAATAAGTCTTTCAGCAGTCACCAAGGTCAAGACATGAAGCTGTATGAAATGTTTTTTGCAAATGCACACATAAAGCAATTCTTGTACTTTGGTGGAATGGATTATAGCCCATGCCTTTGCAGGGATGGAGGCTCAAAACATCATCCCTGGCTTTGGCTTCATCATTGCAATTATTGTATCACAAAACTCTGTGGGCCTGGCTCACTGAGAAAAGAAAAAAAAAACATTGTGAAAATCAATAATATTTTTTAGCTTGTCTCATATTGTCAATATCTCCATTGGTTCCGTCTGCCCTTTCAGTACAAGCACTGACTTAGCTGAAAGCCTTTCACACCATACAAACCTGCAAGAGCTATTTTTTCTATTAAAGAATTCCTCAGGTTGATATAGGCCAGGGGTCGGCAACCTTTTTTGCCTGGAGAGCCACTTTTACCAAATGTATTATTTGTTTAATCTCAGAAGAGCCACATAAAGACGGTTACAAGAAAACGTTTGGATATTTAACATACAGTTACTTTCATTCAACAGAGGATTTTTAAATAGCCTAGTTTTAATGTGCAAGTAACTTGAAATGTAAAGTGGAATGAACCCATGTAGGCTAAACACCACCCCCTATTTTTCCAGTGTCCTTTGGTATGCAAAGTAACATCATAGTTAACAACACAACACTCAATTTTCATTGACATGTCATTGGCGAAATTGAACATTAGGCCTACAAGAGATTAGATTTGGTGATGGCCTTGGAGTCTGGCTGGCTCATATTCAGTGAGGTGAAGTTTGCATGCAAGAATTGAGGCTGTCACCATTTAAGGGCAACTCCACGCAAAACGGTCATATCCATAACAATACCATGGCATTGTGTTGGCGTTATGGATGTGACAGTTTTGCGCGGAATTGCCCTTAAACGTGGGCGCTGGTTTGTATTTATATTTTTCATATGCGAGAAAGATTTCTCACATGCAAGTGGAACTGAACGTTAACACAGCAATACTAACTCGTTGCAGTGTGCGATATATAACTGGCAGTTCATTTCGCGTTATCAGAATCAGTCTTCGGATGGAAACTTTCCCATTTCAGCCTTGTGTTCGCGCTCGCAAGCTGGTCGCTGACGTTTCCTTTTTTACATTTTCCTTATTTAGCCTACAGCAAGCGCACACATCAACAATAACAATAAAAGTGTTCTTGTTGACTGAAATGGAGGGAAATCAGTGATTTTGTTTGATATTGACATGAAACCGCGAATGTAACAATATTGTGCAGCTACGGTTACGGTGTCAAGTGAGGTGGAAAGTTATATAGGCTAAACTCAGATAGACTTACAATATTACATTTTGAAAACGAACGAACTAAAATAAAATACATTTTAATTAAATACTCATTAATTAATTTCAAAAGCTTAGCCCCATCAGAGTGATCAAAGAGCCGCATGCCGCGGGTTGCCGACCCCTGATATAGGCCATATGCTACGTCTCCGGCATTGATGGTTGGTGTTTTAATTCAGCAGATACTCTCATTAGGTGCTGTTTGCTCTGTGCAATCAGCAACCTCGGGTCATTGTTCAACATTACCAATTTAAATTGTTTTTTTGCTTTTTTATCTTGCAGTTGCAATTTCACTCTTTGGGAAGCACCGGATAATGAGTTTTCACTTTCGGCCTCTATAGACTTAGTCAGAATAGATCATGTTCAGCCCCAGACGAAATAAATAAATAACTGGAGACAAAGACAAACGCAGAGAGGTCTGTGTGCACATCCCACCAGCCACGAAGATGGCTTCTGCAGAAAATTGTTCTAATGAGAATGCACTGATGTAGAAAAGTGTGACCGAGTCCTCCTCCATTTCTAGTTTGCTGCATTGCTCCTTCAGCCAAGTGGAATATGTGCTGTTTCAGAAGAGTACTGCGACTGTTTGGTCACTAAGTATGTACTAAGAACACACATATGCATTACAGGTGTATGTGTATATGTGAGAGAGGGTACTTCACTCAGACACACAGACACACACACAAACACACACATAAGCACACACAATCTTGCTTTCCTTTGATATGTCCTAGAAATCCCCCCCCCCCACACACACACACCTCGACACACAGGGGGGAAACGACTAATGAAGTCACAATGGTTAAACACCTCCTCATCTAGAAATCGATTAGTGTGGCTTTCCGTAGCCTCTCAGAACCTCTCGCTGCCGTGACAACAACAGACCCCTCAAGTTCCAGGGCTGCCAGCGCGTATCGATTGTGCCACCCGCGGTTGTTCCTCAGGCTAGTTAATGTGAGCTGCGCTCTCCTGCTCTTTACTCATCTACTCGCTGCCCCATGCCACAGCTCTCCCCCTAATCACTCGCCGTAATTAAGGAGTGGACGAGACGTGGACGCCGCTCGACCTGAGAGCGAGGCGCTTAATGGGACGCGTGCCAGCCGGATGGGAGCTCATTCCGTACAGGAGTGTCCGCAGTCTGTCACTACGCCAGAAAGAAACTCTCAGGGCTAGTCCACACATACGAAACCGATCTTTTTTCCTCCGTCTTCCCTGAAACCGCATCAAGAATATTTGCGTCCAAACGGATCCATCTCAACACGACACTTCATACTCCAGGCCTATAGGTGGCACTGTTTCTTTACAGAAATTGACCAAAATTTGTGCTTTACAAACAGACAGAATAGGCTATGACGAAATGGCTAGTGTAAGGAAACCAGAATTGTTTGTCTGGACTGATGGTGAACTGTCAACTGTAGTCAACTGTAAAACTAATAAACTTTATTTTACGGTTTGTGAAGGGTGCAGTCCCGTCCTTTATTTGGCTAACGCAGGTAGGCCTACTAATCACCTTTACTTTCTTTGGTTGTAGGATAGTCCGTGATTCACATTAGTTTTGGCTATCACCGCAATTAGGCTACTAAACGCAAGGCTTACCCAAGTTCTAGGCTATTCTGTCGCCACTTTTATAATATTGCTATAAAACCTTCGTTAGTAACAGTCAATACGTTTGCCTGCATCAAATCGCGCATTTGCATTCAGTGTGCTACCATCGGCTTAACGTGAGTTCTAAGCGTCTTTGTATGCTTATATCTGATTTCACTCGACTGAATGCATGTATATATGTTGTAAGACATGTAAAATAAATGAATGACACTACGCACAAATTAATGTAGCCTAAACTTACACCGCACTTTCCTAATAACTTAAGTTCTCTCGCGTCACTGATAGTAGCTAGAATGCATTAAAAAACACCGGGAAAAAACAGTGTTCAGTCCACCAAGTCATAAGCTATCGGCGCTGCGCAGCACCAGTTGTGATATTTATCTTACGGAGTGTAATCGTAGGTAATGTCATGTATGAAAACTAGTATTGTTAGGCAATACTATAAGTGCAAGTCCAGGGCAGCTGAGGTGTGGCGATGACATCATCGATACGCAAGCAGGATGTGCGGTTTCGCTGTCTAAACGAATTCAAACGGGCTACGGTTTCAGATTTCTCCACTCTGGGACCAGGTTTCAGAAAAGTGCGGTTTCGGGCAGTGCGTTAACAGGATTCGTTTGGACGCTCGGCCAAGACGAAGCAAAACCTCTGCGTTTAACCTAAAAAGCGTCTCCGTGTGGACGGGCCCTCAAACGGTGTGAACTCGTCTCTGCCTCTTGTGGGAAGTTCTTCTGCCTTTGGTTGCAGTCAGAGCACATGGCACTGCCAAAAAAATGGTGATTGTGTTAAGAACTCGAATTGAATGACTTCTCAGCCTCTGAGTAAATCACTGACAGGCTTTGTACATAATGTCTCTGTATATGGCTGTAGATGTACTTACTCAGTGCATGTAGACAGTAATAAACAGATGTCAGAACTGTTCAAAACACCATCATTTTCTCAACTGCAAAAGGTGTTTTCAGTCTTTCCACTTTTGGGGTTGGGTCGACTAACATTTCAGTCTGACATTATGTTCTTTCTGAATGCTTAAGCACACACACACACACACACACACACACACACACACACACACACACACAAACACCCACGCACACACAGACAGACATTAAGCATATTGTGCAGGCTACTGTATATTAAGCCCTTAAAGTAAAATTCAATTTACAGTCATTTGTCTTCCACATGTTTGTGCATATGTAACATAATGAGTTATATAAAAACGTGTAAATGGTTGCACTGCCTCTCAGTAGTATTCAAGCCAGACTTTGGCTGAGAATTCTCTGAGCTGTCACTGCCAGATTTAGCTTGTTGAGCCACCTTCCCCTCTGGTCCCTCTCATGGTTCGAATTACAGGGGGTATTGGGGGGGTCCGACCCCCCTACATGAGACTTCTCTCCCAAAAGGGATGAAAATAATAGTTTGGGGGCTACTGAAAAAATGTAATAAAATGTAATGTTATCCAATATTGCATGTAATTAAATGCAATATTACCATCACATACCAACAATTCCAAACAATAATCTAATGAAATACGATTTTCAAACCCTCACCCCCATTAGGCTGTACCATTTCTCTGGTACGTTCAGACTGTGTTCTTTGCCATTATATAATACTGACGAATTAAAACAAATGCACAGTGTAGGCTGCTAAAGCCTGATATACGAATGGGTTAACAAGCGGTGGCCAACTGGCCATTTGTCTAATATTTCACTGCCTTTGTAACATAGTGATAGCCAACCTTAGAAAAACATTGAGTAGCAAGATCGCTATGGTTTAACCGGAGGTCTCCCTTCCACTCAGCGGCCACGACCATCGCTGCTGCTTAACTTAAAAATCAGGCCTACAATCACACGCCATAGGAGGAGTTCCATAGATACAGTATACTGACATAGGGAGAGGTTTAATGACGCAATTTATCATGTTGTGCATTAATGTCTTAAAAAGAGGGAATCTGCACTAATATGCAGGGAATTTTGCATGTAGATTAGTGGTTCTCAACCTGTTTTAAGCAAATGCCCATACACCCATAATTGCCACGTTACCTGCAGTTTGTTTGAAACGCTACGTGAACATACAGTATAATAATCAATTGGACCTGAAATGTCTTTCCTCGTTGCCATTATTAGAGTTCAGCCTTTCTTAAAAGCGTGTTGCTGCACAAACGTTTTGTGATATAACACCAGGCGCACATTATATGAATTGCCTACTAGGCTACATTATATGATTTGCCTAGGCTAAACAACGTGAAGATTTTTGTTTTCCAACCGTGAACAAGTCATTTTTTTATTTGCTTGATGTTTGGTAGGCTTAGGCTATCCAAGAAAAACGAATCAAATGAACCAAAGGCAGGCCTTGTTTTAAGCTAGGTGAACTTGGCTATTAAACGGGAGACTTTCTGTGGGTCTGTATGCATTTCCATGTTTGCATTGCACTGCTATACCAAAAAATATGTTTTGACTGTGGCACGCAATTTTACGCACGGGGAGTACCTTGAAACCCAAATTCAACCCTTTCCTGTATATTGTGCTTGCTAGTATGACTAGCTTCTTTTAACGTGTCGGCCAGCCAGCCACGGTCATATGACCTATATTTTGAAGTAGAATTACACAGAGACACAGCACTCAAAAAATCCTTCATAGAAATGCATGGGGTTAGTTTGTAACCGAGTACTGTCGGTACGTAAAAAATGAAAACAAACGGTTTTACATAGCTCGAGTTGCTAGTTCCGGCAGCTAAATCAGCCAGGCAGCTACAGCCCTACGTTCTGGGGGCCTGTCCGTGAGCACCTATGTTCATGCATCCAGAGTGTAGCGCTGTGGCTGCTTGGCGGCTTTATAGCTGTGTGTGTTCTGAGAACCTGTTTGGCAGTATGTACATGCAAAACAGACAGCAGCGGTGACCGATCCTCCCACCAGCCCCAAATTAGCTCACAGCCATTTATTTTTGCCTCTCTCCCTCTCCGAGGCATCCCATTGGATGCAGGCACAACCCCTTCAATAATTCAGTGTGTTTTCTCTCTCTTCGGTTGCTGTTTATTCATCAGTTTAGATTGTTGTATTCCAACTATATTCCAACTGTATACCAAATATTATGTCCAGGGAAGCATGCTCAGGCTCTGGAGCACTCTGGTAGGGTTAAGTATTTGCTGCATTAATAAAAAAAAAAATGGCTTTACTGTTTTTTTCTTTCTTTTCAGAGATATTCAATTGCAGGGGACCCATGATATATGTGTCTCCCAATTGAGGGCTTAGTAATGGCTTTATTAAAAAGCCGAGTTGAAGGTTTGCTTGAGGGCAGACCCTTTTTTCCCTCCTCACTTTTAATAAAGCGCTGGAACTGGGCCAGTCATTTCCTACCCCTAGAGATGAGAGCTAGATATGGAGCATGTTTGCATAGAATCTGTGTACAACGTGTCAGACATCTAACGGACGAGTCCAATCCCATAGTTTTTCACTGAGAGTTAGGGAGACTCATGACTGAGCCGTTTGGTTGTTGTCAGAGTATAAGCTGGACTGTTTGTACCTCAGCACTCCCAAACCGAATATTCATTTAATCATCAGGTGTAGAGAAGGCAGCTGCAATGCAATGTGCACTGCAGTGTTGAAAAGGGTAAATAAATATGAAAGGATGTTTACCCAGACAGATTGTGAGTTCAAACCACACCTCAGGAGAGAGAGAGAGAGAGAGAGAGAGAGAGAGAGAGAGAGGGAAAAAAGAAATCATGTTATGTGCTAATAGCTTCAATTATAAGAAATGGTACAACAGGTAAGTAAACACGTTGCAGTAGTTCATAAACAAGACACAAATCAAACTGTCTGTTCTATTCAAAGAAAAGGAAGCAGATATGTTAATGTCAGTGGTTTGGCAAAAAAAATAAATGCATTTTCGTTAAAGCTATGACTACAACTTCTTTGAATTGCCTAAATGTACCTTGCAAATGGCTGAGATCTTTAGCAAGATGACATTCTACCCCTTATTTGATGATTTAATAGTATTTTCCTCCCTTGCTGTGAATCTTCTACAGTGACATTTAACAGGCAGTCAGCTTGGTAAGTGACTAGTTCTCCACGGTCTGTCAAATACTCTTTGTCGTTTATGTGGAGGGGAGAAAAGGAATAAATGATGAGATTGTCAGAGAGAAGGACAGAGACTCTTCTTTTCATTTGACTATTACACACACTAACCCCCACCACACGCTAGTCTGGGGTTGTGGTGCCTAGAATTGCCTGGCATGTTTTGTTAATTGAGACGTTGATTCCTTGAGGCTTCAATTACTCACAAAAAACCCATCCTCACTGCTTTCTCTCCCCCTTTTATCCTCTCTCTCTCTCCTTCTCTCCCTCTCTCTCCATCTCTCTCTCTCTCTCTCTCCTTCTCTCCCTCTCTCTCCATCTCTCTCTCTCTCTCTCTCACTCTCACTCACTCATCCTCACTTGAAGGCAAATGGAGCTTCTTTTTTCCATATGGAAATCCTCCACCCTTGTCAGGTTCCGGCAGAGCCAGCTTTCTCTCTGAGTCAGCATGATTTGGCGTCTCCCAATGGGTGCAGCTGAGCTCAGATCCGTCTCACTGATGATACCCTTCTGTCTTTCTTTAGCTCCGAGCTTCACTCACTGGAAAAGAGAATCAGTCTCGGGCCATTCACCATCAGTCATACTAATGTCATATCTGTATTAACTAAGTGGGCATTTGTTATTATTATTTTGCTGAATACAATTTGTGTCATCTAGATTCACTGGAATTAAAAATGCTGTGTTCTGAAGCTTTAAGACTTTGGGCATAAGGGGGATGTTAAGACACAATGTTTGGCTTTCTAGTCACCCACTGTAATTAGTGGAAAAGTGGAAAATTGTTTACTTGTTTGCTTCTGCAGTGTGTCATAAACTACTACTTCATCACCTCTTTGATTTCCATGCCAACTCATTGTGAAATAGTGGACAGTAATCAGTCCAGAAAATGTCCATTTGTTGGCATAAGTAATGTCATCTCCACATGAAAGAAGCCAGTCATGCACAGCTCATAAACTCTTCCTCAAAATAGTACTAAAGTGAAGAATTAGGCCGGTAAAGTATTGTGCTAGTGAGATGCAGCTCCAAGCATCTCCATCACTCTCTAATGAGGGCTCTCCCTCCACTTGCTCACAAAACACCTCCATCTGGACCAGCCTGAGAGGGGTTTGTCATTGTCTGATTAAGCACCTGGGAGCTTGTGTGGGTGCCTCGTTTTGCCTCTGACCGATTTTTTTTTCTTACTTTTTTTTTTTTTTTTGACCAACTCTGGAACAAGCTAATTGCGCCAACCGAGAGTCATAAATCTGCGGGCTGGATTGGTAAAGACAGACGAGGGGTGGCATTGAGTGATGCTCTTTAGTTCTACTGCAGCTGATGAAACTAGCTGATTGATAGTGTCAGCAAACCCATTAGGAGACACTTTGTAGGAGCAGGCTTGTCCAGTCTGGTACAATATGCTGGAAGTTAACGTTTTAAAAGTCATTATCACAGTGGTCATAAAATTTAACTGCGCGCAATTACACTGCTTTTTTTTTTCTTTTGCATTTTATATCAAAATGGCACATGCACAAAACCAGACAATTGCCTTTTATCTTTGGATTTCAATGAGGATTTAAGGATGGCTTTAATGGATGGATGACTTCAGCCCATGATTTAATAAGTATTGAACTTTTTTATTGTATACAGTTAAAAGTGAGAGAAAAGAGACCGTATGGTTCTGTAATTGAGACTAATTTATTTAGATTTCATTTGCCTGGACCGACAATTAAGGACTTCCAATATTTTTATTATCCAATATATTTAACATCTGAATCTGCAGTCTCTGCTCTGAGGATTTCCATGTATCTTTATGCATTTATTCAGTTTGAAGGAAACATCTGCAATACACAGTTTCTTTGTTTGAAATAACTTTTCTGCTATTTAATTTTCTAACTCCACAAACATAGTGCATGACTCAGAAACTTTTACCTTCCTTTGTTGTATTACTTTCATCCCAGCCCTTGAATATAACATTTTTGTCTGAATATTGCAGCTTTTTTGCTCGGGGTGATGCTAAGCAACAATATTGACTTCAGTTTTTAGAGGCGTGCTGTTCCCTGGATTCCCCACAATGCTTGCACAGCTTTTTGTACACTGCAAAGCAATGTGAATTGCCACCCTCTCACACCAGGAGATTAACAAAAGCTGACACAACTTGCCCAGGTATGACGAAGAGACGTGGATGTCGTTAGTTTCACCGTTTCCGAAGAAGCTTACATCTCCCCGGCCCCCTCTCTTCCAGCTCGTCACGCCTCTTCAGGAGATTCTGAACTGCTCCCTGAAGTGGGCCCCTACTCAGAGCACCTGTGATGTAATCCCCTGAACTACCCGATAAGGAGACCCGAAACGTCGCCTACCATCCTGTGGAGAGTGACTCACTGACAACATCTGCATTAATCACCATACTGAATCTCAGTGTACCGGATTATACTTAGACCGTATCAATCGCCTTAAAAACCACACGCTCAATGCTATTATTCAATGGCTGTACCATAAAAACGCATGTTTATATGCAGGTAAAACATTTGAGACGCATTCAGAGAAAACATTATTGGTTATTTTTGGTGAGGATCAATTTTTTTCTGTGTGTCGAAAGCTGTGAAACAGTTGTTTCAGTGTAAATTTTTCTTTAGGATTCTGTTTCCTCAGTTTGTTTTGTCAGCATTTAGTTCTTTGATTCTCAGCAGGGAGGCTGATGTTATTCAGCGTTTTTCTGTGGCTAAAATGTTGAAGGCAGTATTTCATACAGGAGAAATCTATCCCCACTGACTATCCCCACAGGCTCTTCCTGTGCTTTGTGAACCATGAGCAGCACTTGATTTCATTAGATCAATCTTATTCTGAAGCTTTTCACAGCGCCAAAATCCAATGCCCAAAATTCCTAACCAAGAACACTGTCCTTGATTTGTTATTTATTTACTTATTTATTATTGGTTGTCAGGGTTAAAATCATCAGTTTGGTTGTCAGAGTAAAATATCTGACAAAAAATTGTCAAGTGTGTGTGTGTGTGTTGGGGGAGGGGGGGGGGCAGATTTACAATTCCTTTCCAAGGCTGACTGTGGGAGTTTACAGTCAGAAGAAGTGTTGTGTTTGTGGAGACTAAACTGCACATCATCTTTGATAATGTATTGCCAGTACGGTGAAAATAACACCAGAGTTCAGAATGCCACCACAGCACTGATGACATAACGGAAGGGTCTGCTTTTTTCCCTGCTAGCACATTGTTCTGACATCTCTGTCTGCTTCAGTGTGATAGTCTGTGGATATGTCTGTGTCAGTCTCTCAGATACATTCTTGCTTTGTGGAGATAATGATACCTCCTGGTCTGAACCTTGGTGCTTTTGGTATGTTCAACCCATTACAGTACACATTGCTGCAAGGCTGTAAGTGTGAATGCCGCTGATGTGAAAAGCACCATGCAACAATGGCCGTGCACATACCAGACAGACAGAGTATTAGTCCGGTGGACAGCCCCATTGTGGACCCGGAAATGTTGAGTACACCAAAGTTTTATGATGGAAATATATAGTATGGGATCTCAGCATGCAGAAACTGCCGGATGCTAATTTGCATATGTTGGGCAATTTGTGTAATTGAGCAAATTAGCATAAATTAGCATAATCGCCTATATTGATCATATTATAAGAGCTGCTTGGCCAAAATGGTCAATGATAGTATGTTTGAAGGGGTTACTGGAGATGCTGAGTCCATATCTGACATTTTCAAGATTCAAAATCACTATTTTAACTTGGTTTGGTCACGTTTTTACTCTCATTAAGCTGATTTTGCTGATTTTTTTGGTCCAATTTAGACAGATTTTTGGAGGATAGGGCTGTAACGATATACAGTAGGGCTGTAACCATACACCAACCTAACAATTCCATTGGTATCATAATTTTTGACCGTTGACCCACGGTTTGATACGAACCTCGATTTTTTTGGAGGGGTCGGGCTAGACATTTCAATAGCCTACCTTAGAACACCAGAGGATTACAATATAATATATCTGTATTATTTCATATCCTGATATTAAAAGAGAGAATACTGAATGTCTGATATTTATGACAGCACACTTTATGCAGATTAGCCTATAGCTTAGGCCTACTATTTCTATTACAACTCTACCACATTCAGCTGTCTGGTTGAAGCCTGGAAATATTGTACACAAAGAAGCATAGTTGGCTATCTTATCATAGTCTACTGATTGGACTGTTAAGTTTCCTCATGTGTGTTTAAGGTAATACTCTTCTCGTAGGGACAAGCCCTTTTGGGAAACATTGGTATTGAGATGATCACTCAACTTGAATGCAAGAGCTTTAACAAATATGTGCAGCATGCTAATGATGCTAAGCAGATTTAATAGTGTAATGATTGATGAGACAGCGTTGTCTAATCAAAAGCTTTATTAAAGGTCGGGAGCAGGGACATTGGCACAGAACATAGCACACGCCAGGGAAGTCAAGAACACTCGCACCTTACACACATAGGGTTGGACGCAGCCGCACCATACAGGCACAAGCACACATAATAACAACCCCAAAGTTATCCCAGAATCCCCAGCTCGAAACATTGTGGGAATCTCAAGCACAGTCCAGCACGCTGACGTTGCACAGCTCCCCCAACAAGCCATTGCCGTCCTCGGCACATTCAGTCCAGCAAAGTCTCTGGCACTGCCACACGGCAGGTGGGGTGCACACACCCTAAGAGCCCTACTCACCCAGGGGAACTACAACCACCAGCAGCCCAATGCGGGTAGTGCTGGCAGTCACCTGGCCTGTCGCCGCTCGTCCCCAGCTCCCTTCAGAGAACACCCTCAGGTCGCACTTTCGCAGTGTGCACCACCACAACGTTCCTCCAACACCTGGCGGGGCCTAGCCTCCACTGGCACAGACTCCCCACCACTGAACACCCTAACTGGCACCGCACCTCCAACGCTCTGCTCCGTCGTCTCGCCAGTCGAGGCAGCAGACTCCAGCTCCATCGTAGCCGGACCACGCTGCGCAATCGGGCTACAGCTACCGATGTTGGCGTCCCTCCTCTGCTGCCTCGTCGCCTCCTTCGCTGCTCCCGGCCACTCCACTCCGCCACGGTTGCGCCAAGGCCTAGACCTTCTCTCTGGCTCGTGCCATCGGATTTCACACAACAAACATTTTTTCCCCTTATTTTTCTAAAGAGCGCCGGCGAACAGGCCAACAAGAACAGGCACCCGCACAGCATGGTGCCTCCCACACGCACCCAAAGGCTTAGAGTTCCGTTTTTCAGAGGGCCCTTCCGCCGGAGCTGCCCAACCGTCGTGCCTCAAACGGCTCTGCCAATCGTCCATCCTCAAGGCACCACCTCCTTGCCGCTCCACCTCTGCTCTGCTCCGCAGACAGGGCCACCGCCAACTCCGACCTAAAGCTGCCTGGCGGGGCCAGGGGCTCAAGGTCTTCTCACGGTGAAGTCCGCGCCCAGGTCGGCGTCACCACCTCATCTTCCAAGGCCGCTCTCCCGGTCGCGTGAAGCCCTTCTCCACCGTGTCCACTGCATCGAGATCCTCTTCAGGCTAGCACTCCTCCCGTAGCCAGGCCCAGGCGACGGCTGGTCTCCTCCCCCGGCCTCTACTGAAGGCCTCTGTAAGCTTTTTAGTACCCCTTACAAGGGTTATCTTTGGATCCTTTTGCTTGGGCCTCCACCTAGCGGTGAGCATGGACGATTATGAACTTTCGGGCCCCTGGGCCCAGATGTATTAAGGGCCCCCCACTAATTGTCGCATGTGGAAGGGGGGTTTGGGGGTCCTTCCTCAGAAATGTTTTAATTTGTTTGATGTGATTTCCTGTATACTGGTGCATTTTGGGGATGGACTAAATTCAATCAGATTCATACACCATACATCCTGATGTGTTGATATTGAGGCAATGATTTCATGCAAAGGCTTGGGCTTCAGGGCCCCCTGACCCTGGGCCCGGTAGGCCCGTGCAGTAATCCATCCCTGGCGGTGAGGCTTCCCACTCCCGGCTCCTCCAGCACTGAAGACACTGTCTCCTACAGAACGCAACTTACTCCTCCATGGAAAACGTGCCCATCTACAGATGCTGCTTTGGAAATCCACCGGCTGTGGATATCACCGCGTTTGATTGGAGTAAGAAGACAGGTATAAAGAAAGGAGAGGAACTCGCCCCCCTCAATTCAAGTCCTGTTGCTCCTGCTGATTTGTTAGATGTTATCAGCAGTAACTGCAAAGCTGGGTTAAAACTGTGTATACATGTATCTGGAAAGTGCAGCTGTGCAGCCGTAGGCCTGGCCTGTACTAATTATTGTTTCTGCAAAGGTCCCCATGTTGCAATATATATATATACACAGCTAAAAGAGCAGAAGGACAGGGATGAAGAGTCTGGAGAAGATGGCGACAGGACAACGGATGAGGACAGGAGGAGTAGTAGAGGCTAGTTCTTCCCTTTGTTACTCAATTGTGAGTCACAGCAGAGGGCCAGTGAATAGCTATTTCCAAAATTATTGTGGAATTCAGAAATAACTTGAAATTATTCCTGAACACTGAACATTTTTATCCTTCAAAAATCCGTCTAAATCGCCCCCCAAAAACTCAGCAAAATCAGCTTAATGAGAGTAAGAACGTGATCAAACCAATGTTTAAATAGTGATTTTGAGTCTTGAAAATGTCAGATATGGACTCAGCATCTCCAGTAACCCCTAAAAACATACTAACATTGTTCATTTTGGCCAAGCAGCTCCTATAATATGATCAATATAGGCAATTTATGCTAATTAGCTTAATTACACAAATTGCCCAACATATGCAAATTAGCATCCGGCAGTTTCTGCATGCTGGGGACCCATACTATATATTTCTATCATAAAACTTTGGTGTACTCAACATTTCCGGGTTCACCTTTCTGTCAACTAGACTATATGGATAGTGTGGGAGTATGTTACTTGATGACCCTCTGATCACTGTAACCATGTCTGAATTTACCATTTTAAAATATGCATTCTTTTTTTTTTAACCAAAATTAGACGACACATCGTAACAATATAAATATTCCAAAGGATGCATTTTTGCCAAGACACATTGTTGAAATCTTCAAAGATGCCTCATAATCAGATTGATGATTGTTTTTTATATCCATAACATGATGGGTAAGCTGCCACTACAGTGAATAGTGGACAACTGCAGGGCAAATTATTCTCACCTCTCCCTGATACCGGCTATTAATGGAGACATGCATCTGGAAAAGGCAGGCTAATGATCAATCATCTTATACATTCTGTCAGCCTGTTCTGTACTCATCCATTGCGATAGAGATGGAGCTCATTGTGATGGAGAAGCCATTAAGATCATTGACTTTCTCCCCGACAACTGGGCAGATGAAGTATAAGTATATATTAGTGATGTAGTACTCGAGTCCGGTCTCGGACTCGAGTCCGGTCTCGAGACCAATTTCTGCTTTCTCGGTCTCGTCTCGGACTCGTTCCTTCAAAGACTCGGTCTTGACTCGGTCTCGGACCACAGTGGGAGGAGAAGGACTCGTAATTTCAGACCGAGTCCTCGAGACCAACGCATTTTTTATGTTCATATAAAAAAACAGACAACACATAACAACAATAATAATAAAATGCAATGTTGACCGGCATTATTTGAAAATGACATCCCATGGTGCAATGCAAAGATACTGCCGTCAGAGCCGTTTATTTATCTCTATGGCTCTGCTGCCGGTGAGTGTCTGTAGGTCAGCATAGTCCATATTAAGACGTTAAGACTGCTCCTCTAAACAATTCCCAATCTAGCTTAGTCTGTAGGCCTAACTGTTGATTATTAACTGGGGTGATATTAAATTCTGAATATTAAAACTGAATTTTTTTTATGGTCTTGGTCTCGACTCGGTCTCGACTCCTAAAGGACTCGGTCTCGATTCGGACTTGCTTCTTCAAAGACTCGGTCTTGACTCGGACTCGACTGTATTTGAAAACCAACAGACTCGGTCTCGACTCGGTCTCGACCCTTCAAAGACTCGGTCTTGACTCGGACTCGGCATAGGCGGTCTCGTCCCCATCACTAGTATATATACTTTATAAAAGTACTTTTATATACTTTTACTATTAGAAGAGGCTAGCAGGAAGTGTCCATTAATGAGCAGAGAGTAATTATCACGGCTACCTGACGAGGGGCAGTAGGTGCTCTGGAGACTCATTTACTATGCATGAAATTGATACATAACACTCGCTTACAGACAGCCAATCAGGTATCTCCCCTCCATCCATTGATGCGCGACATAAAAAAATTGTTGCTGCGCCCAACAGGATTTTAACGCTCTTTGAACAAGTGCCTGCTTGCCTAAGTTGATGTGTGTATTTTTTAGAAAACATCTTGTATATTTATGACAGTGGCTGAGCCAGGGATATTTTCATGTTGAATATTTGCGTGCTTGCTTGTTTTCATCCAAACACCAACTCTGAACACATTTATAAAATGCTACAAGAAGGAGTCCCCATTCAGCATGTACATGGCCCCCAAAATCAACCCTAAATGGTCGATTTTAAAGGGTACCCAAGGGTGACTGTGACATTCTTTACAGAAAGCACTTCAAGAGGCTTATTGTTCTATGGATATTTCAAGGGGAAAAGATCATCCTAAATCTGTTTTATGTATTTAAGATGGACTTTTGTACAAATGTGCGATTGTTCTAAAACGATGCTAAATCCGCCGCGTTATTTACAGTTGCCGAGCATTACACAGCGTCTAATCTACTTCCGCTGAGCATCTGGTCATTGTCATACGATAGTCTAAAGAGGTTTTTTTGGGTCTCTTTTCCATGCCACAAAGGGCTTAATTTAAGCAGTTAAAAGATACATAATCTTTTAAGTGTGTTGCACAAGTCCATTATGGCTCCCATGGCCCAATCACTATTTAGTATGCGCATACATGCACGCTCACACACACACACACACACACACACACACACACACATACACACACACACACACACACACACACACACTTGCTTGTCTGAAGTGTATTTGACTGCCAAAGCCAGCTGACCCAGAAAAAAGTGCTATTATGCTAAGCCATCTTTAACCTCCCCATGAGGAGAAAGTGGCCGCCGGCTTGTCCTCTCTCTCCTCTTTCAAGGTTTTCCCGCCGCTACGCTATGCCGGGGGTTTCTGGGGGACCAGCTGGAGAAAGTGCTGCAAAAAAACAATAAGGGCTAAGGGATTAGGATCATTAAGGGAATAAAGCTTAGTTAGTGGAAATGGTGCGAGTGAAAGGACAGTGACCTAGACGCCAGACGTGACTTTTATTGCATGTCTTCTCTTAATGTGCAAGGGTTTTATTTTTCAGCATGCTACATATTAGGAGACCCCCCCCCCCGCATAGATGTATTGGTGGTGCATGGAGATTACTTGCAGCTTTCTGTGCACAGATTATTATCAGTTAAACAAATAAACAACAAGCAAATAAATAAGTAAATAAAGACAGAATAAGGCTGTGCACACATGGATAGGCGTTTTATGCAGCCCCAGTGCATGCATGGCTTCTCTTTACAGGACGCTGGAAAATGGCATCAGTCCTACCTGAATCTCTATCTCCACCTTGGCTCTTGATGTCATTACACGATCTGGTTATTGTTGTTGTCACGGCCCTTGTTATAAATCGCGTAGAGTGTCACTGATGGAGGCAGAGATGTAATATGAAGAATTTATGGACAGAGTCAAGTAGGAGATTACCTCACCACACCTGAGTTGGGAGATGAGTGATTGTCAAACAGTAGTCAAGCTGTCTCTTCTCCCCTCTGTTTGTCCTTGTCTGTCTCACTCAATCCCTCAGTCTGTCATCCTAACCCACCCCCCCCCCCCCCCCACCACACACACACACACACACACACACACACACACACACACACACACACACACACCCGTCTCTCTCTCGGCTGCTCCCCCGACACACGCACACTCAGGCACACACACACAGAAGGAGAGGGAGAGAGAGATGAGAGAGAGACAGTGACACACACACACACGCACACACGCACACACACACACACTCCCCAACCCTCCCTTCACTCACACATCCATTCACACAGTTTATCAGACACAGAGCACTTTAGGCTTCATCTGGAGTGTGAAGACTCGGAACATGAACTCTGGAGGTCATACAGGTCACGCAGCGACGACCCCAGTGGACAGAATCAGGGTTCGCCGTCTGCTCTTGTGTTATTGTGAAAAGCTCTTACAACACCACAGCCAGAGACAGACTGAAGAGGCAGTGGAAGCTCACTGTATGAGATCACTTCATATAAGCGTTGTGTTTTTATCACATAATGGGGTTAAAATAAAAGTTGTGCTCCAGCTGTTGCCTTGTTTTCTGTCAGAAATACCCTATTTCACAGTGTACACAGGTTATCCCTATAACATACTAAATTCTGTTTTGCAAACAGTGTTTGTGATATTCATTGATAGCAGTATTAGATGATGTGAGACATGGTGCCTGCCTGTTTTCCCATAAACATAGCATACGCTGTGCCAGAACAACAGGAGGAACTCAAGGCTTTCAGGCTTTCGCTCTCTGGAGTCGCTCCAAGTAAACACTAAAAAAGAGATGAGTATAACTGTGCAGGGCTAAGATCACTGAAACAACCTGAGGCTATGAAATATGAAGGCTTTCAAAATCGCTGTCCTGATGGGGCTCTTTAAATAATTTAAACCTCAATTTCCCAGTGACCTGTCCTCTATTTTACTCAGTGCGGACAATAGAGGTGGTGCAATGGTGCAGCAATCCTGCGGGGAAATCCTCCATATCTGTGTATGTCTGCGTGAAGCACTTAGCCTGGCCCAGGGTTGCCAGAGTGCAGTCTATGAATACCAACCGTGACAGTCTGCACGTTTCACCATGCATTACAATACACCAATGATTATCCCATCGTGCCAATAGCATTACAGCAACAGGAAACAAAAGGTGGTGCATGAATATACAGGAGTAAAAGGGTTCAGATGTAGGGAGTGGGATTGCAGGTCACACACTGAACATTATCCGCCAACCCCCCCGCCCCACACACACACACCTCAGCCTGTTTTATCAAGAATCCAGCAGGAGCTTTTGAAGCTTTGGCCGTACAGGGGGAACATGAAAGGGAGAGGTCGAGTGGCACGCTCGGAGCAGAGAGAGGCTCAGATGGCGCCGGCCGAGGCTTTCTGCAGCCTCCTGCAGCTGGGGCCGGGCCATTATCAGCGCCAGACAGGTGCGCCTGCGTGCCAGACGTCACCCTGCTGCTGCCACATGACCTTGGGCATGCTGTAGGCCAGCACAGGAGAGCCGCCACCACCACCACCACCACCCCGGCCTCCTGCAGGTGCCAGGCTGGTGGCAGACCTGCCATATCACACCTACTATACAGTGAATCCAGCTTGTTAACATCAAGGACATCAATCAGCTGGTTTGCATGGAAGGTGTATTTAGCTTTCAAAACAAAAAAAACATCTAGAAATCTTTAGTCATCTTGTTTTAATGTGTTCATTACACATGTGTATAACATGTTAATTACGTTACATATTCATTACATGTTTACAATGTTAGAAGGCTTTGAATTTCCCTCTCATCTGTATGCTCTCTGTGTATGATATGTGCTTTTATTGAATACAAATAAAAAAGCATAATCACAAAAAAAGAGAGGGTTTTTCATTTTAGGTCTAAGGATTCATAATCTTCTATGGCATTTTAACATAGCAACTGTTTGATCAGTGTTTCTGCTCAAGACTTACTGAGGTCTTTTTAGTTTCAGTATACAGTACGTATGCATCCTTCCTTCAGAGCAAGCCAGAGGACTGGCCATTCCTGACCTCACTGACCGCTTGTCAGGGTCTGTGGTGGAGCTGACAGTATACACTCAGAGGAACAAAGCGCTTAAGGATTACCTGACGGAGCGACCACAGTTCGTCAGACTGAAGAACTGTCTCTCTGACACTGTGATCAGCAGCACCGGAGCGCCACAGGGAACTGTGCTCTCTCCAGTCCTGTTCACCTTGTACACATCTGACTTCTGCTACAACACTGAGTCATGCCACATGCAGAAGTTTTCTGATGATACTGCAATTGTGGGGTGTATCAGGAACGGGCAGGAGGAGTACAGGAGCCTGGTGGAGGACTTTGTGCAATGGTGCAAACTCAATCATCTCCAACTCAACACTTCAAAGACCAAGGAGATGGTGGTGGATTTCCGCAGGTCTAAGCCCACTCTGCTACCAGTCTCCATTGATGGGGTCAATGTCGAGGTGGTAAGCACCTACAAGTACCTGGGTCTCCACCTGGACAATAAACTGGACTGGTCAGCCAACAGTGACGCACTCTACAAGAAAGGGCAGAGCAGGCTGTACTTCCTGAGGAGGCTGCATTCCTTCAATGTGTGCAGCAAACTCCTCAGGATGTTCTACTAGTCTGTTGTTGCCAGCGTCCTCTTCTATGCAGTGGTATATTGGGGAGGAAGCACAAAGAAGAAGGATGCGGGGCGACTTGACAGGCTGGTAAGGAAAGCTGGCTCTGTAGTGGGAGCTGAACTGGAGTGCATCACATCAATATCTGACAAAAGGACCCTGAACAAACTGATCAACATCTTGGACAATGAGTGTCATCCACTCCACAGCACTATTGTTAAGCGGAAGAGCCTGATTAGCTGGAGACTTCGCTCACTGCCTTGCACAACAGACAGACTGAGGAAGTCATTCATCCCCAGGGCCATTGAACTGTTCAATGCATCACTTAAGGGAAGAGGAGAAATAGACTTCTCTGCATAGTCTGTCTGCCTCTTCACCCCCTCCATGTCTGTCCACTAGCCACTTTACCATTGTCTTCTGCCTCACTGTTTGCATGCTTTATTAGCACATATGCACAACCCCTCCCTCCATGCTACAGCCGAACTGTGACCACACTTATACCTTTCTTAATATAGTTACCGGTATTTATACATACAGTAGATATACTGTATAGACTTTATTCTTGCACTGTTGCACTGTTTGACTAACTCGTTTGACTTACTCATTTGCACCATCACCATGACACTCATTCACAAAGAGCACCTTACCTTACCTTATGCACAGAGGACCACAGGCTTAGTCCCTGCTTCAGTCATTGCAAGCGCACCTGACTGATTAATCTATGTGTATACTGTTTTTTAGAATTGATTTAGATTACGTTTTTTTTTTTTTTATATATATACTATATACTTTTAATTACTTTTTCTGCTGTTAGTGAATGTGTGTGTGTTATGTTGTCTGTATGCTACTGTGACCTTGAATTTCCCCTAGGGATCAATAAAGTATCTATCTATCTATCTATCTATCTATCTATCTATCTATCTATCTAAAGGAAACGCACAACACTCCTGGGGAAAGAGAGATGAAATTTGGACAACTCTGCCTACAATGCTGTTCGCATGCTTCTTTATAATAGTCGTGTTACCATTTAAGACTATTAGGTGCAGTGTACTAAATGGAATAACAGAACATGCTGTTCATGTCTAAATCTAGTTTTGGCATTGCTATGTAAATACAGTCTGACGTACAGTCATAAATGATTAAAGTGTTTTATGGTGTGCTTAATACAAACAATATACTGTAAATTGTTAATGTAATTTATTGTAAATGTGAATGTAAATTAAATACTGTAAAAAAACAAATTGTTTCAGATCCTTTAGCCAATCGGATTGACAAGCGTTTCTAAGGATCTGATGCTGAAGTAGCTGTGAGATCACTTCAGAGACTGCCATGCTGTGACAGACGGCCTCTCCTCCGGTGCTTGACCCCTGCGTGGCTCTGGAAGTCACACTTGCCCGTGTGTGTGAGTGTGTTCCCCCGGACATTTGAAGGAGGCCTATCTCCGTGTGTAAATCATGACAAGCATTCACTCCACCCATCTCCAGATCAATCTCGGCCCCAAGCGCAGCGTCTCCGTGGCGACTGTGCCACTTCAGAGCTGCGCCTCGGCCCTGGGAGGGGCACTCGTAGAGGCGCAGTCACAGGGACATCCCCCTGGGCCTCCCCCCTCAAGAGGGTAATTCTCATGCCTTATTAAACACTGAATGTGTGGCGCAAAAATGCCAGGGACTCATCCTTAGAGATGAGGAGGGCCCAAATCTGACAAGCAGTTGTGTTAGCAGCGCTAATAAGAGGGAACAGAGGAATGGAATTTCTTCTGATTCCGTATTCCGTTTGATTAGAGACGGTTATGGACTGAGACAACAAGTACTTGATTAAACGTTGATGGGTGCTGAAAAATGCTGAATATAATGAATATTTGAACACTCCTGGAAAGAGGGTGGGAAGTGCAGGCCAGAGAGAGAGAGAGAGAGAGAAATGCACATCTCATTGTTATATAGATATGACACTAGAGGCTTCTTCCCAGTGGTTGGGCAGGCTTGCTTTCAGTGAGGTGCAACAAGACATGTGTACCGGTACATGGTGGGTATGGAAGGAAGGAGAGAATGTTCCATGAGATGTACCTGAAAGTTCCTTAAGGTGATCCTCTGACAGTTTACAAACTGTAAAATTGCTGGAGAAGAACGCAGCAATCCGGCGCAATCTGCCTTCTGTCTCGCTGTAAACTTTTTCACCTTGCCCATGTCCAATCAGAGCCACTGACAGCAAACCAGGCTGTGGGTCATTGCCCTTCCTCCTCAATCAGAACAGCAGACATGCAGCAAACTCACAGACAGACAGCGCCATACGATAGAGGGAGCACCAAAGCGAGAGGTAGAGAGAGAGAGAGGGAGAGAGCGAAACAGAGAGAAAGAGAGAAAAAGAGAGAGAGGCAGGCAGCTGTATAGGCCTCGGGATTGAAGCTCCTATCTCGTCAGAGCAGCTGGGAGTCAGGTCACCGGAATCCGCCTGAGCCAGTAAATATAGCAAACAGCGCGAGCGCATTCTCCTGTCTGCCAAACCAGATTAAATGAGAAATAAATCACCTTCATACCGGTGCCATACAGCAAGTACAGTAGTGCCTCTCACACACACACACACACTTTTTCTCTCTCTCTCTCTCTCTCTCTCTCTCTCTCTCTCTCTCTCTCTCTCTCTCTCTCTCTCTTCCCCTCTCTCTCTCTCTCTCTCCTGTTTGTCTCATTGCTCTGGCTATCCTCTGTCTCTAGTATTTTGAAAGATAAGAATGCAATAAAATTTAAGAAAACAAGATTGTTCTATGATTGTGGGACAGTCGGAATTGGAGGCTTTCTATATTTCCATAGTTCATATTATTGGATTCAGTATAGATTGGGTTTATGCCACATGCACACTAATGTGCTCTTACTATTGCGTAACACCATGTGCCTTGTACTTGAGTTACCTTAACCTCAGCTAAAAGTTTTTAGTTAAAAGTTTTTTTCACTCAAAGTTGGTAAATTCTGTAAAGTTCAAAAAGATAAAAACTTCCATATCATCATATGGACAACTATTTACTGTACATATAATTGGTATCATGAAGCCAGTAACAAACACACAAACAAACAGACATACTAGAAGAATCCCATTGGAGGATTTAACTAAAACAGTAATTGGTAAAAAATTGGACATTCCAATTGGTAAAACATTGGACAATGAGCTCATAGTGGCACCCGTGCCATGTTTGGCAAACAAACTGAGTCTTTGTGCAGAGAAATCCTCTTGTTTTTACATTCTGTGGCATTGTTCTCTGAAAAATAAATCCAATGTGAACTATGCGTGCATGGAAAAGCTGCTTGTTGTGAGTGATCATGCTGTATGAAGATAAGCAAGATGCTGTTCGAGAGTGTAAAACAACAATCGGATGTGTAATTGGTTTTGCATTTCTTGACAAAAAAAAGAAACAGAAATGTCTTGTGGAATAAGCAAGCTATGCATGATTGTCCCAAATAAACCCTTTCCTCTTAAATTATGACTGAAAAAACTGTTTGTTTACGATGTATCATTAATAGGGAACTATTGCATAAAACCGATAACACTTTAACGCTCAAATTGTTGATAATGATTAGCTAATTTAATGTTTAGATAATTGATTAGCTGTCACTCCATGAGCATGAATGCCAATTTATTCAAAACATGTAATTGTAAACAAATCTAAAGTTATCCAGCCTACACATATTTATCAACTCCACAACTCAATCACGTTTGCTTTTTCCAATAATATTTCAGTTTTGCTGAGAGGCAGCGGAATGTGGTATCTTAGAGCTACTATTTGCCAGTTTAACGTAATGTTGGAAACTGACATCACAGCCACATGGCTTCAGAGACCACCAACAGGTAGACCATTATTAGATGTGATTTCATTTTTACACATACCATTTGCCAGGGACACATTTCACATGCTCAGATAGCGGCCCTCCATTTTAAATGTCAAGGTTCCTTTAGACTGCTTTATGTTATGCCATTATGATGGCCATGTGCAATGTATTGAATTGTAGGCCTACTGGGTGCCAATAGAAAACTAGTGAAACAGGGTTGAGAGTCAGATGCTTAATGTATGCTGAATGTACATGCAAGCTTCATTTGGAACTGCCTCATATGATAAAATGCAGAACTAGAAGTGAATGCAGTGTTGCCTCGACCTTCACATTTGAAGGCTTCGCATAAAAAAAAAGGGTTCTGAATTCCATCCCTCTTTGATCTGTCACAAATCCTTCTCTGTTCAATAAACTGAAGGTAAATATGACACAAATATGACATCTTGTTGTTACCATGCAATATCACACACATTCGTTTCCCACTGATGTCTTTTACATTATTTGGTTTAACAAGCCAGCAAATGATTTCTAATCCACTGGGTGGGAGTAAGGTTTAGCTTTGAGTCGAGGTATTCCTGCAGTGTGTGGGACGGATAGTTAGTGAATTCACCATGGACTGACCCTCTTATAAATTATGCATTACCAAATTAGATTTAGAAAATTGCTTTTGGGAGTGAGTTCTTTATCTGTGTTCATGGATGGATAGAATTACTGTATGAGGGACAAGCAGAGTAAGCTGCAACAGCAACTGATAAAATGAGAGAAATTTATTTAATGTAAACAGGGAAGTTAAAGTAGATAATCATATTGATATTACTGTAGATACAGAGTTGACCTGCATTGCAAGCCAAACGAATGTAGCTTAGTTGTATGATTGTTATCAGCTTATGATGAGATATGTTGAAGTTTCATGACAGAAAAAACAGAATACTTTGTGTGGCATGACAACTTAACACAACTAAGCACAAATCTCTGTGGTTTTATTTACAAAGAGATTAGAGAAATCAAACGATCTCCAAACTAACCAAATAACAGATTAATTCACTAAAGAAGTGAAAAAAATACCTGCCGTAGCCCGAGGCACAACGAGGCTCATTAACTGGAGTGTATTCAGCATTACAACCTGATGAAATGTTCTATCTGGGCGCAACAAAAGAAAGAGGAGTTGTCTTTGCTACCTGTCCATATGTGAAGATCAGAATAAGTGGCATACAGTACGCGCGCCTCACTTCCTCGCCCATAAGCCTTTGAAGCTGTACGGAAGCTGGTTGTCAGATCAAGAGGGAGCTCGTGGAGTCAACTCTTAACTAAGACAGACTGAGCACTCCGTGAAATCAGGAGTGGTGCCAAGACATCCTCCTCCCTTTCGTTTCACCTCTCTTGCTCTCTCATTTCACCTCTCTCACACACACACACACACACACACACACACTTTATCACTCTCTCCAATCCTCTCTCAAACACCCCCCCCCAACTCTCTCTTTTCTGCTTACTTCCCCTTTCTCTCTCTCTGCCTCTTTCATATACAGTCTCTCTCTCTCTTTGTCTCTTTCTCTCTCTGCCTCTCTCATACACAGTCTCTCCCTCTCTTTGTCTCTTTCTCTCTCTGCCTCTCTAATACACAGTCTCTCCCTCTCCGTGTGTGTCTCTCAATCTTTCTCTCTCTGCCTCTCTCATACACAGTCTCTCTCTCTCTTTGTCTCTTTCTCTCTCTGCCTCTCTAATACACAGTCTCTCCCTCTCCGTGTGTGTCTCTCAATCTTTCTCTCTCTGCCTCTCTCATACACAGTCTCTCTCTCTCTTTGTCTCTTTCTCTCTCTGCCTCTCTAATACACAGTCTCTCCCTCTCCGTGTGTGTCTCTCAATCTTTCTCTCTCTGCCTTTCTCATACACAGTCTCTCTCTCTCTCTCTCTCTCTCTGTGTGTGATCTGGCCTGTATTACTGGGAGCCATTAGGGGCCGATGGTAGTACTATTGAGCACAAGCACTGTAAGTCAGGCCCATTTCTAATTGCTCTGCCTTATTTGTGGCTCTAATTGCTTCTCCTGGGATGCTGATATAACCTCCCTTACACTTTGAAGAGGCTGTGGGTGGGTTTTGCTGGTAGAAAGAATCAGGCCTTTGTTTGTAATGTTTGGTCTTATACACAAAAAAAAACATGCATATATTCATGTAAAAAATGATTAATTAACTAATTATTTATATAAATAACAATACATTTGTGTATATTGTGCCAAAAGCTTTCTTCGTCTGTTTACTCATGTTACACCAAGTGCTGCAGTATGATTTACATGCCTCCATATCTTGCTGTAAATGATCCTGAGTCATCTTACAAAGCAGCCACATGCTTGTTGCGCCTGATGTTGACTGTGTATGGTGTCTCTATAACTAATGGAGCTGGGAGAAGAAGACATTGTCTGTCCTTTCACACAGCAAATTAGTGTCTGGGGGTAATACATTTGGCTCTGGATATCCATCCATCCATCCATCCATCAGTCCATCAGTCCATCCATCCATCCATCCATTTATGTACAGTAGTACATAATGATTATCCAATCAAAGGAGGGCAAAAACAATTATCCAAATCCAGAAAAAATGTAGAGGGTAGAGCCTCAGCAGACTCTACTGCAAGAGCAGAGAGATACACATGTACAAACAGTTCTACACTAATATCACTAATAGATATACACATGTACAAACAGTTCTACACTGATATCACTAATATACACATGTACAAACAGTTCTACACTAATATCACTAATATATATACACATGTACAAACAGTTCTACACTGATATCATTACATTACATTACATTACATTACATTTGGCTGACGCTTTTTAACCAAAGCGACTAACAACATGGTAAACAGTAAGTTTTAGAACAATTCTCACAATTTTAGGACAGTTTAAAAAAACATTAGAGTACAGTAAGAATAAGTGCGTCGGTGAGTGCTGTTTTTAACAGTTACTTGTCAGTTTAAAACGGCTGGTTAGTGCTAGGATCAGTAAGACTTGTTGTAAGTGTTGCTATGAGAGTAGATGTTCTCTAAAGAGCTGGGTCTTCAGGAGTTTTTTGAAAGTGGAAAAGGATGTCCCTGCCCTTGTAGGAACTGGCAGTGTGTTCCACCAACGAGGAACAACAGATGAGAAAAGTTTGGATTGGCTTGAGCGTACCGGTGGTAGAGCTAGACGTCGTTCGTCAGAGGAGCGCAGCGGTCTGGAGGTAGTGTAAGTCTGTATGAGGGCAGTCAAGTAGGTGGGAGCAGAACCGGAGACTACTTTGTAGGCAAGCGTTAGAGACTTGAATTTGATGCGGGCCGCCATAGGTAGCCAGTGTAGCTGGATGAGCAGCGGGGTAACATGTGCCCTTTTGGGTTGGTTGTAGACCAGGCGCGCCGCCGCGTTCTGGATCATCTGAAGTGGTTTCACTGCGCATGAGGGCATTGCAGTAGTCGAGTCGTGAGATGACTATTGCCTGAACCAGAAGTTGGGTAGCATCTTGAGTCAAGTAAGTCCTGATTTTCCGTATGTTGTAGAGTGCAAAACGGCATGACCGGGCGACTGAGGCAACATGATCTGAGAAGTTTAGTTGGTTGTCAAGAACAACTCCTAGATTTCTTGCAGTCCTGGTCGGTGAAACAGACAGGGAGTCAAATTTGATGTTGATGTCGTGGTGTATGGTAGGTTTAGCTGGGATGACCAGCAATTCAGTCTTTGAGAGGTTCAGCTGGAGGTGGTGTGCCTTCATCCATGTAGCTATGTCTGAAAGGCAATCCGAGATCCGTGCTGAAACCAGGGGGTCGTCAGGTGGAAAGGACAGATAGAGCTGTGTGTCGTCTGCATAGCAGTGGTATCACTAATATATATACACAGTTATACACTAATATCACTAATATATAGGCTACTAATATATACACATATACTAATACTAATAGTTATACACATACTAATAGACATACACATATACTAATAGATATACATACTAATAGATATACACATATACTAATAGATATACACATACTAATAGATATACACATATACGAATAGATATACACATATACTAATACAGCGGTTCCCAAACTTTTTTCGCCGCGGACCACCTTCTACATCCTGACTCGGCTCGCGTAGGCTACCCCCACCATCCGAAAAGTAACACATTCTATAGACGCATTCCAGGCATCATTAGCCGCCCTACATGATAACACAGTGGCGGACCGTGCGTTCAGTGGTTAGGCCTTCAATGATGACTATTTTTTGACAAAAATAATAATAGGGGGGCGTTACGTGGCACTCCGTTCTACTGTTGTCCAGTAAAGACGTGCAATTTAGTCCATGTCATATTGAAAGTGAACACCAAGTGTACTCAAGTATGGGTTTGTGCAGACTAGGCTACTTTGAAATATTTAGGCTATCGGTTGCCTAATTTATGTTCATGACTCGCACGCACATATAGCACTGCCACCGGTCTACAATGATGTGTCCAAACCATTTAGTAGTTTAATCTGACATCAGCAAACTTGCTTCAGACTGTGGCTCTCCTATTTAGCTGTAGCTTTAACGTTAACGTAAAAGTGCAACTGTTCTAGGTGCCGCGCTGCTCTGATTACTCATGTGGAACTACATTAGGCTATCCTACAGTGTTTGCCAAACGTAGGCTATTTCGCGGTAGGCCTACACTATGAGAAAATGTCTCAACAGAAAATTATAAAAAAAAAATGTCAGAACACCACTATGCTATTAAACATCAAGTCACCAGATGTGTTGCCCTAATGCTGTTCTTGTTCTTGGTTAACCCGAGGTTTCCGTTAACCACACCCTTTATAAGTAGGCTACCACCCCTCCACTAACAATTCGAGACTATGTCGGCGTACCTGGATGATCCATACGACATCGGAGCGCAAATCGTGAGGTGCTCTCTTCGAGGGGTTTTAGAGACTGCCATATTTATATATATATATATATATATTCTCTATGAAGATATAGATTGTCAGTCAGTCGAGGGAATTCGTTATCTTTGTCAGATGATCTAGGCAGAAGTCTCTAATGTCACCCGTCATAGCAATGCCCTTACATGGACATTCATGTTTTCCATCTAATCGGTGATGCTGAACATCTGAGCAAGAATAGGCTACTGTATGTCCGAAAATAAATCGGACATAGGCCTAGCCTAGCCTACAGTATGCTGTTCATCTGAGCAAGAATAGCCTAAAATAAATCGGACATAGCCTAGGCCTAATAAATTAAAATCACAATTTTAACAAACTTGTTGAATTGAATGTCATATTACTGTAGCCTACCCTGCACATAAAGGCTACACATTTCCACAGCACCAGAATCCGACCGAATGCCTCCCTCAACCCCTTCCACAATCGGCCTTCCACTATTATTTGCGATGGCCAACTCCTCTGCTACTGTAAAACACTCCTTACAGTAGTGTTCAAAGACACCTTTTTCTTGTTAGCTGTAAAACTGAGGCCAAGTGAAGGCTATAAGCATACTAGGCCTACATGTTTTCATAATTAAGAAATATTAATGCAAGCTATAACTATATAAACCTACTAGTGCGTTTCCCAAAAGCATCGTTGCTAACTACGGTAGCAACTAACATGGTTGCAACTATGTAAGTACGACACAACTGTTCCCCAAAACGATAGTGTGAACTATGGTGGTGGAACTTACATAGTACGATGCATCGTGACACTGCGTCAGTGTTTCCCAAAACCATAGTAGCAACTAACGTTCGCAACCACTATCGTAAAGTTGTGTAGTTACAGCTACACCTCTCGACCTGTAGTATGTAGTAAGAAGCATAGTTGCTGGAGACAACGTAACCCTGATGACGGAACACACAGCTGACAGATGGATGAGAGGTAGCCATTAAACGATCCCATAACATTGCTGTGGGATACCATACCATAGCATTGCTGGAGGCTACAATTGCACATTACTGGACAACGTTATGTGGTACAGTGGAAAGTGAAGTGTTGTGGAGTTAGCCTACAACAGAGCGGCCTGTGGTTTAGTGTTATGGTGACCGCAATCATCTGTGTTGTTATTATTCGTGAATTTACATGTAGCCTAATGCTAATGTGTCAGCACAGATTCTTTCGAACACCCGTTAAGGTATCTGGTGATAAAGCTTTTGAATGCCAACAGTATTGTTATGTGAGGCTAGCATCGTAATTGTTATAAAAGGATAACGTTACATTGTAGTCGTATGTTAAGTGTGTTTGGATGAAGCATCTGCTAATCATACACATAGCTAACGGTATGGACTCTACAGCCCATTATGATGTGGTGAAGTGACTGTGCTGTGGCAGAGACTATAGCGTGTGTGCTTTACATGAGAGAGGTCAGGGGTTCAAGACTGGATCGATGGGTGTGAGGTGAGTATGCCTGTGGAGTGGGGTTTGTGTTGTATCTTGTCTGATCACAAGCTATGTTTAGCGGGTGTATAAGTTAGGCTACTCTCAGTTATTATATGATCTTGATATTTGAACACATAGCTGAATTATGTTGGTACAATGACATTGGAGAATGCTGCTGTGAAGTTGAGTAGCCTCTCGCTTGGAGAACTTTAAGACCTCTGGGACTTGAGTGAGCATGCAGAGTGCTGTGGTCAGTGTCAAAATGTGACATGATTTTCACTGATTAACTTGTCCTTCATGGCCCAGGTATGGGTAGGCCTGTCATGGGAGGCGGAAAAATGGTAAGTTGCCTTTGCTTTGTGACCTTTCAATCTGTGTATGTATTTTGATGTCATGGCTCATAGGGAACATGTGTGTGTGTGGGAGGGATCATGGGGAGAAAGTGATGGTGGGAAAGTTAAGTACATTTACCCCCTCACCCCCACCAAACTAAAAGAAATGTAAAAAACATAAACAAAAGGGGAAAAAACAGGGAATGTGGCAGGGAATTGTGGGGTTTGGGTGTTTAGGGGCCAAAGCTATGTGCAACTAATTCCCAGTGTGATTCCAGGCCAGCAGGAAGGTGTGCAGCAGCCACCGGAATGACCTCTTCCACCTCCTCCACTAACAGCTCCTCATCAGCCGGCTGTGGGATGTGATCCTGAAGGGCCATGTTGCAGAAGCGACGTCACCAAAACTACACTGCACGCCTTTGCAGGATGGAGCTTCAGGCCACCAGCGGATTTGCTCACACACCTTTCCACATGCCCAGGGCCCTCTCCACAACAACGCGGGTCCGGCTATGGGCGTTGTTGTACCGCGCCTCTGCCTTGCTATTGGGCTCCTAGATCGAGCAGTTGACATGCTTGTATTATCATAGGGGGTTGATGGAATAAAGTAGGTCTTGAAATGTCAGTGCACTCAGGGAATATAGACATGCATTTGAAAACAACAGTATAGACTTTGCTACTATCTCAGCAGCAGAAGGCAACAACATGAGCAGCACCTACAGTAACACTGTGTGTGTGTGTGTGTGTGTGTGTGCTGGTACAGCTGGCGCAGATCCTTCAACCATTTGAGCATTGAAACATTTGTGCTATGTGAACTGTCATTTTGTGGTTGTGATTCAACACCCAACTTCATAACTACAATGGATAAAAAGTAATGGTAAAAAAACTGTATCTGTGCATTTAAAATATCATGAAATACTTGTGTGTGGTAACAGTATTCAGTTTTCAGTGTCACAATGAAAACACATAACAAGGGCAACATTGGAAAAATGCTGCATAAAGGCATGACAAAATCCCATTGAAATGAAGGGCAATCATACAGTAAAGTATTCATTTATATAGCGCTTTTAGAGTGAAAGAGTGAAACCCAAAGCACTTACACAACAACATGTTGTTCAACATTGTTCATATTACATATCCATATTTATTCTGCTCTTACTGTAAGGTAACTGCTAAGATACTGCACATATTTATATTTCATTTATATTACTCTAAATCACCTTCTGCAAACCAACTGTATACTACTGTCTACATGGCACTATATTTCTTGTCCTGTCTATGCACCTGTCTATACTTTATATATCACATTGCACTTTTCTGCCTTTTTGGCACTTCTGGTTAGATGCAAACTGTATTTGGTTGTATTTGTACTTGTGCTCTGCACAATAACAATAAAGTTGAATCTAATCTAACCATGCCAATTTTCATAGAACATAATATACATTTATCCTAAGCCTAGGCTAGTAAGCATATGGTCTCCAATCAGTAGTTAAAACTAGGACTACAGGTTCTAAACGATCATAGGAATATTTAGTGATTGAGCCTATCCAAGATTCCAAAACCATTGTTAAATGATCATTAGCTAGGCTCGAACCTACGACTACAAAATCCGAAATGCAGAGGGCTATCCTTTCACGCCACCTTGTCACGCTACAACAAATGAAAATATTGACCAGTATTTAGCCTATAGGCTATTCGGTGTGTTTCATTAAATGTGTAACTTATTTGTTCACATTTGCTCGGTTGGCGATTTATGCTTCACTGATTAGGCTAATTAGTAGGCTACGTTCAATAGACTGTGACGTTATTATTAAAATTATCATTATTATGTTATGCCTATTATTATTATTAATAGCCTAATATATATTTTTTTTTTTAAAAGCATACATAGCCTAGGGCCTATTGAAATTACTGCCTATTGTTGTAATAAGTATTATTATTATTATTATTATTGATATTATAACTGATGGGCCCAGGAAACGTCATGCAATGTCAAATTTCATTACTTTTACGTGACTTCATGCGTTCGGCTCTAACCGACAGAGCCCGACATTCTCCGAACACATCTGCAACCATTGTAGTCTGAACTATGTTGGTTGAAACCAACATGGTTCAAACTAACAAAGTACTATGTAAGTACGACGGTTTTGGGAAACAGTCGTAACTTACATGTTGGTTAGTTGAACGATGCATCGTACCACGTTAGTAAAAAGCTAACCTCCATAGTTGTACGGGAAACGCACCCCTGAATAATGTGTTTGTGTTTCATTTTCACTTCACTTCATTAGGCATACACTAAATCAGTCAATGGGGGCTACTTAAACATTCAATTATTCTATTACTGTAATCTATATGCCCACTTCTAAATTGTGTTGCATCTGTAGGCCTTTCTATGAACTCAAAATAGGCAATTTAATTATTTCAACTCATTTCAGACATTCTGCAAGCTATTAATCCTCCGTAACACATATTTGAAGAACATGTGGAAATAAAACTTTACTTTTAGGCATTTAGGCTACCCGATCTGCAATACGTTGCCAACAGCCTTGCCTTGCTTTGTTCACTGCCGACGTATTTGATTTTTGTCGTAGAGTGGGTTTTAATTCCTCATAACTTGGCATAATAATTGTGCATTCCTCATCCGTAAAATAAGGTGATCGTGTCATCATTGAAAGTGGTGACTTGCGCTGCAACCCGCCCCTTTTATGTGAACGCGCACAAACTCCAATTAGGTTAACCCCGGCTCAACAAATCAACTTCATAATCAGCGTCGTAGTACCGATTAACACCACTTAAGATAACCAGGTTTTGTCAACCCTGGTTTAACAAAGTAACCCTGGGTTACATCTGGGTAGGTTAAGCTCCCTTCTTAGTACAGGCCCCTGTACTACAAGTCTATGTTATCAAATAAACATGAAACAAAACTTACCAATTCCTGCATAGGTTACCAGCTACGTACAGAGCTAGCTGACGTTATGTGCATCTTGCTGACATGTAGTCCAGGGGGGTATTCCAGAAAGCAGGTTTACTGGCTTAACTGGGTATGTTAACCCAGAGTTAGCGGTAAACCTGGGATTTCAGTTCCAGAAAGCTAAAAAATGATCAGGCTATGTAAGTAACTATGGTAACATAGGCTCTGAACTGAACTGGGTATGTAAACCCAGAGTAAACGGTAAACCTGGGATTTCAGTTCCAGAAAGCTCAAAAATGATCAGGCTATGTAAGTAACTATGGTAACATAGGCTCTGAACTTAACCTGGTAGGGGGTAGGTTTTGTTTAGGTTTTGTTCAATTATGTTCGGTTATTTCAGTGCAT